>NW_008752358.1:0-49420 GCF_000715545.1 Opisthorchis viverrini
CAAACGTATTCATGTGTTACTGTCACAACAATTACACACATTACAAAGTGTAACACTTGAAGTGTAACCAATGTGTCATTACGTTTTTTAGCGTTTTGATTATGGGTTGCAATTAATTTAGTTTTATCCAATTTATACAGAGGCTCTGACTGAAATTAAAAGGAATTTGGAAGGTATGCACGCTCTGATGTAAAATGATTTGCTATGAATAAATGAATCATCATTTCGTTTTGCGCTTCATATTAAAATAAACTATGAGCACAAATGTTTGCTGGTCACCAAAAGCTGTAGAACAGATATAGAAATTCTTAAAATTTCAGAGTTTGCACCCTAATATTTCACTGTGATATTTGTTTTGTTGCACAACAAATTTGTTCCACAATTTATCTTTGCCCACCATTACTGGTGGTGTTTAAATTGTGCTCACATATTACTTATTTTAGTCGCCCTTCAGTGAACGACGAAAAGACGTATAGAAGTTCATTATTAATTGTAACTGAATCGCACATTGAATACCGAGTACGCACTGGAAACTTTTACAGTAAGATACCCAAAGCAGTCGGAGAAGCATGTAGGGTGTAAAGGCACTGGTTTAGGGAGGTTGATTATTTCTTACTTATACAAATTTACCTGATAATTGTCTTTGATATTTTGTGGAAGATAAAACTATGAGAAGATAGCTTGCTTATGTGAGGTGATGGAAACCCGTATAAATTGATCCCTTGATGCTCGCGAGCGTTTGGTTTTCCTGTCTTGTCTGCAGGCGCTGAGGAGGGAACAAAAGCAAAATTATCAGGTACCGTCTCCTTATATAATAAGCCTGAACATTAATTCTGTGTCATAAGTTAGTCATTGAAATAAATAATAGTAGTAACACTATAGTGACAGAAAACTACGGACTCGTCCTGCCCTGTTTCATCACACCATTAAAGACATTACCACTTAACACAGCAGTTTAGAACATCTTCCATCCCAAATGATTTTTAAGACGTTCTGAAGGACTTAAGACCTACTTAACGAAAGCGTGTGCATGCGGAAAGCCTGTGATGGTGGCGCTATGTGGCCGGTTCCATGGAAGCGTGGTAAGCTGGGGCTGGGTTGACAGCATTCTGGCTGGAAAAATAAAAGGCGAAATGAAAGCAATGTGAAACCCTTGTGCCTATAGCTGTGTTCATGAAAATTCGAGGTTATTGCAATTTTGCCGATGCTCCCACGTCAGATGCACTTTACAAATAGTGCATACCTGTTCCCGAAATACACCAAATTTGGGCATACATCTTACCAGCAAAATCGTTTGACATCACAAATGAAACTCATTTTGCTTTGACGAAATTATCATCTTGAATACCGTATGATATGTAAGAAAGTATTTATCAGTTCTGGCTCAACCGGATGATTTTGGAAAACCTGAGTTTTTTTGTTGCCTAATGGACTACGTCAAACACACAAAAGTTGACAAGGAATTTCTGGTTGGTGGATGCTCAGATGTACCAGAATCGTAACGCTTAAGAAAAACACAATGACCTGTCCTACGCGACAGTTGAATGTGCAGCGAAATAAAACTAATATAGATAACATATATATATAAAGATTAATATAGATAAATTTCGTAAATTTCTTATGAATGTATGCCTATTTCAAACCTATTGCAAACCTACGTGAAATAATATTTCATCGCTTTTTATGTTTTTGAAAGAACTTTTACGAAATGCATTGCAACAACTCAAAGGTGAGATCTGATTTCGCTTCCACTGATTCGTACGTTATAAAAGTTAGAACATATTTAACTTGTATAGTTAAGCCATATTTATACTCCAGAGATCGGCCTCTGTCGACTCCGGTCATTCGTTATATAGTTTATAGACACATCAAAAGACGTTTAAATTATTACAGCTACGGTTTGCAACAAAAGGCACTTTTATGGACGTTAAGACAACGAATATGACCTGCGCATGTTAGTGCAATATTCAGTTCAACAGCAGTTTTATGAAACGCCGCAAAATAATTTTGGCACAAGAATTTGTAGCTTGATGCAGTGAGGGATAGCAACCAGTTAAATACGACGAACAGTGTAGATTGTAGCTTGTAGAAATAGAAGGAATTGTTAGTGAAACCATCGCATAAGCTTGGTGGTGATGTACAATCACATTCAAACTGGACATTCAAAAACATGTCACGCACCAGACTTTAAAAGTCTTATACCCGTCACGGAGTGAACTTTTAATCATAGATTGTCGCATTTGCGCATTTGAACGTTATGCATTTTCGGCCCTCGAACCGCGTTTTTGTCGAGTGAAGCTTATCGGACCAGGGAAGTAATGATGGTATTCCCGGGTTTAAAAATGAATGATTCGTTTATGAGTAGTTTGCGGTGTGCCTTCTCAGATGTCGGGCGAGCAAATAGACAAGCAATAAACCTTCTATTGGAAAATTATATAGGCCAATTAAGGGACATGCGACCAGCTTGACCTTATGTGAGGCTCACATTCCACATTTCGAATAAATATCGGCACATACATCATTTTGTATAAACCAAAAGTTAAATCTAAATCCAATCCCATGTTGTTTACATGCAACCATTAGTTCGCTTCTACAGCAAAAGCAGTTCTAGTATTTTTACAACGCTGGCTGCTAATTATACAGAGGATTGTTCGCTGTTTTTGAGCATCTCATCTGCAACAAAATGTGAAATGCATTCATGAAGTACCATCAAACACTTGAGCATTCACAGCAGTGAAGTTTTGCGGCTAACACAAAATAAATGGTCCACGCTCTATTTACGTTATGAAACATCACGGAGGACATTTTTTGGATTCTGTATTTGTATTTCTATTCTATTTAATTCTGTGCTGGTACTAATTGCACTGTTGTGCACGTGAATGCAGTTTTGAAAACGTGCTTTTATTCTTAATCAATAGTGTGTGAATAGTTGTCATGTCACTACCTTTAGACGTCGCCGCTAATACTTTATGAAACATCAATGTTTCGATCGCATTAGGCAAAGACCGTATGCCCTAGGCAATATAACATGCATATATCCATTTTATAAAAATTTGCTTCTCAAACACCGAGCCCAAATATTTCAGCTGCGTGATTTTATTGCCACATGGCAATACATAAGGCATAAGTTAAGCTTATTTGTCCGGTAACACCCAACTATTTGACAAACATCAGTGAAAATAGCTGCTACATCTTGCCACAAAAAGTCTGTTTTATTTAACAATTGAACTCCGTCGTATTTTAATAGCCAAAGTGTGTCAAGATCTGACCCCTCTACTCAACTGCGTGTTGTCACCAGCCAAGTTGCCTCATAAACAGGGGGTTACCCCACAAATACTTCTGGAAAGCAATTTAGCCACCTTCGTTGTGTGTTGCCTCATAAACAGGGGGTTACCCCACAAATACTTCTGGAAAGCAATTTAGCCACCTTCGTTGTGTATCCTTAATTTTACGGATATGCTGTTACGTGGTATTAATCACCGGTGAGTTTGCAGTGGGTCATTGTAAGGTAGTGTAGTTGCTTGCTGTTGAAACCACTAGATGCATACCTGAAGAGGCAGTAGGAACTAAGAGAGCAAGCAGATCCGAGTGAATATTTCCAAAAATCATAAGCACCATTGGCGGCTTTTGAAGCATTATATATCATGCTAAGTTTTTCTGTGTTGAAATAGGGATATTTTGCGTTCAATGTTGGGCTTTAATACTGAGTGCAATTTTTGCTGCGTGTGATTAATGTCCCACAGAAGAAATATCAACATATTTGTTCAAACTCATCAGTGAGTGTCTTTTCGTCGTTTGTACTTTTTCGGATTTGTCAACCGGCCAATTTATAGATTTCGGTTAAATCACTATTCCTGAGCTACCATGTGTAGTTCAGACCGCCTTGTTGAATTGTTTACTGTGGCAGTCTGTTAACAATAACCGTAACCCTGTAGACAGTTTGCACACCTAGAGCCTTTCAAATAGAATTATGGTGGCGTTATTGACACAGCCATGTGCAATGTGGGGTCTCCGATTGTTTCCTTGCACCTTTTACAAAACTACCGTTTACCTGTTTGTCTATGTTGATACGCCGGAACAATTCAAATTCCTTGAGAATGAACCAATTTACAGTTAGCATAAGATCTTCAAAAATGGACAGGCAACTGGAATGTGCGCTATATTTTGTTTCGAAAATATTTCCTCATAATACAACAGATCTTTTTCACAAAGTAGAAATGATATTGGATAAGCTGCTAATTGGTTATTGTCGGGCTTCTGCAGGTACAATTACGGAGAAAATATCATCACTTGAAGGTACGCTTATGCTTTTGGACCACATGTTTGTGATTCATTTCGTAAATGCAATTTTTTTGTGATAACTCTAAGTTAATTACACTTGCAAAAAATGTACGAAACAAAAACAAAATCCCGCGGCAATTCACCATTTAAAGATTTGGAAGCAGTTTGCGTTACGTATCTTTTGAAGAAAATATACTCCCATGATGTAGGAATTCTGTAAATTTCATAGTTTTATATCTTCACTCTTCGGGGCATCTCTGACGTGATTGCGCGCCAATCTATTTTCCTGAAGGTACCAAAAGTCCTACCGCATTTTTCACCAACCCAAAATCAACTATAAAATTAATTTCATCACATTGTGTTTATACAGTCGTGATATATTCAAAAGCTATGATAACTTTCCTCAACAAAGGGGAGCGAGGTGTTTGCACCACATTCAGCAGCAGTTGCAACTGCTGTCAAATATTTTTTGGGGGAGGTTTTTGCACAAAAGTGTTCATGGACATCAACTCAATATCAGCGTCAAGTCGAAATATGTAAATTTGCTCCAAATGTAAAATATTTTGCCATTTCAATGACATTGTTGTTTTACTCTTTATTTTTTTGATGCATGCTTTCTTCAAAAACATTTACAGAAAACCAGCCACAAGCTCAAGGAGTAGCAGCACGTAAGGTTTCACTGTACACTATTCCAAATTGCCGTGGCCCCGAAACTTAGTGTGTAGCAGCAATTCTGATAAAAGTAAAACATTCACGTTCATGCAGGTTTCCGAGGATTAGTTCTGTGATAACTCCCTGCATCTTCATGTGTGATTAATGTAGTCGATAGTTGTACCTAGTATGCCATACTTAGGTCTGAGGTTCGACAACTTACATTATATAGCCTTCATTCAAAGCGTCATTTAACTTTTCCGAATGGCTCCATTTATAAAGTGGTTTTTCAAGCCTATCGTAGTTTGTCCGTTTTATATGGATATCAAATACTGCAAACGATATTTTCACCTGGAAACTGAAAATATCCTTCTTATTACATTCAGAAACTTAATGCAGGACCTCCTTAATCTGGTGTTTAATCCAGATAGTGATTTCCACTAGGCAGTGCGGTAAAGTATGCACACTCACCAGGGTACTCGCGGCCAAAAAAGTGTATTTTTTTATAAGCAGCCTTTTACACCTGCACAAAAGCTACATAGCTATATTGACAACTTGCATTATCCGGCCATTTTGTACTGGGTGCGAGCGTGTGGATGTCTCCCTATATGTGCACAAAAAACTGTAATAACCGCGTACATATGTTGTTGCTGAAAGTTATCTTGAACTGTGCAATTTTGTGATTATCAACGTTGAATGTTTGCGCGAAATCAGGCCACATTCCAAAGCATGTGTAAATAAACATGCATGAAAAAGAATGATCATAGAGTTTTTTTCGAAGAAAACGCAACAAAGGCGTGATGACTTTGGTTTTAATCCGAAAACAGTAGCATTTTAACCGGAATGGGTACTTCAAATACATTATTTGGAGGGATCACTACATTTCCTGACACAAATATTTTATGATGGTGACTGGCTCCCGGAGGGATATAAATAATGCAAAACAGCACAGCGTTCATTATGATGAACATCGCATACTTTAAAAAATACACCAGTGAGTTTTGATATTTCAGAGCACGGCACAGAGGCTTTGTAGCGCAAATGCATGTTGTTTCAGCCCTGCACCAAAAGTTCAAACAAACTATGACACATAGCAAACACTCAAAGTGAAAATGCTCTCCTCACAATGAGGCTTGTACTGCTACAAAAGTGCGCAATTTTGCAACGGAATTTGTGCTAACCTCATATCTAACGACCTCCATTTTTTTCGCAAACATCAGTTTTCTTCTTAGAAAAACTACAACAAATCAAAAGTATGCATTTTATACGCGTTATGTATGGTCTGCTTTACTTAATAAACAATAGTAGTCATAATGTATGTCGGAAACAAATAAAAATATAATCACAGATATACCAATAGGAATTGAAACTGTAAACAATCGTTCACTTCATCTTGATCTGAAACAGCCTTCGCAGGTGTCAGCTCTATGCGTATTCAGGCCAATCTGGAATCTGAGTTGAGAATAATCTGAAGCTTGCCTACTCTCCAATACACGAACGTGGATAATTTGAGTCCCGTTTTGGGATATCAAACGTCCGGTTTTATTACGTTCTTTGATGGTTATTTGCTTACGCGGCACTTGTATTGTCCCGCTTTTGTAACTTTTGGCGTACCTCTACTTGAATTCGAATCTATGTATTCCCATCCACGCAGCATACTTGGATGGACAATGGCCGAAATTAAAAGGTATAGCACAGTCTTCGTTTCATGACTAGTTATTTTTACAACCCATTATCTTCTTCGACGAGAGGCTGAACATCTTTAAAGATTAGGTATTGATTCTCCTGCTTTTGTAATCAAAAAGATAACATTAGATTGAGCATTAAATAAGTTCGGTAATTAGTGGCTATCCTAATATCATTTGCTAATTTTGGAGCTGGATTCAAATACTTTTTTCTGTAATATTGGAACAAGTTTTTTCAAACAAGTCAAAATCAGTCACTAGCTGCTTGACCACATGTTCGTAATGGTCACGCGCAGAACCAAATGGGCTTTACTTAAACGCGAACAAATTAAAAAATTCTATCTATTTTTGTGTTTTTAGACCGAACCGTTTCATTAGCTTGATTTCTACCTGCGGCAAAAAAATTATTGCAAAGAGTTCCCATGAAAAATACCCATAATAACCCCCGAGTTAGCCTGTTGCAATGCAACCATCAAAACTATTAAGGAACCATTCCCCATAATTGCTGCTGGAGCGCTTAACAAACACAAGCTGTTGTTTTTGGATTTCGGACTTTTGCTCGAGAATAACTTTACGTCTCCACTAAATTTCGGTCGTGTGAGATTTGTCTCCGGGTTGAAGAGAACTTCATAGTCTCCATTTACCTTATTATTTTGGGAGAAAGCAGAAAAAGTGTGTGGCACGTTCGGAGGAGCTACAAGTCCCACATTTTTGTGGTCGCACTTTATGTCCACGTATATGGATGATTTTATTCTAAGCTGTACTTACTCATGTTTTCATCTTTTTAGTTTTAACATGCAGTTCTGACAAAGTTTCCAAAATCATCAATTATGGCTCCAAATTCCCCCAAAATGTCAATTAGAACTTGAATATATCGGCGATAGGTGCGCTGGCAGAATACCCCTGCGACATACAAAAAATGACGTTAGATTTCATAATATTTTCCGGTTTACAAGCGCCATTTGTTTCATGATCTATTCATAGCTCCCCTGGCATATTAGAGGGTTATTCGGATTATTCGGATTATTCGGATTATCCGGATTATTCGTCAAAAATGCGAACCATCACGTAAATGCCAAAAATTATACTTTATATTCTTCTTTCATCTGCAGCTGCTTTGGAGGAGTTGAACGAAAAATTAAAAGGTAAAGCCTCCTCGTATATTATTGCACGATTTCCTCACAAAATAATGGCTTAGATTTTTCTACAGATGTTGCTTAAAAATAAAATTACATTGTCCAGGTTGATGCACTGTTGATCGCACTTATAGGCAAACACGGTCATTTGTTTGAAAGCAAAATGACCCACAATAAATACGTTTTTTATTCTGGTTGAGCAAACCAAACAGCGCTGTTGCCTAGTTGTACGTGCAGGGAAAAACGCCTTTGGTCCAAAGGACGCAGAGAATATTGACTACTCCCCGCGTGTTAGCGTGAAGTCTAAATGGTCGGTTGAGAGCTACATTGTATGGATAAGGCAGTGCAATCTGTGCCAGTAAGTGTTAGTTTAGGGTGTAAAGCATAATGGGAAATACGCATGTGATTGCGCATTACGCCTGCAACAAATATTGTTGTCAGCGGTGATATAATTTGAGTTTGAAATGAATAAGTAGTTATTTGTGCCACGAATTTTCTGTAGAATAAAGTTTGAAATAAGCATCGGTTTAGGTAAAAATATAAATTTCTTTGAATGCAGTCTCTTGATTTACGGGTTGTGTATTATGGTTTGAAGTTTATTCAGAAGAGATGCAAGAATGCCTATTATACAAATATCCATATAAAGCTCATAGCGAGCTTCAATATGAAAATATTATTAATATGTCATTACTTTCGCTCCTGTCCAATCTCAAGTGGCTTAAAGATCCCGACACGCATTTTTACTTCTCTACAAGCGTTTGCTGGCCTTCCCACATAACGTCAAATTCTGCCATGGGTGCGATTTGTGTACAAAATGCACCGACATTGCACAAGCATTTGAGAATCAAGAAATTTTGCTACCTGATCTTCCGAAATTTGCCCCAAATGCCATTTTTATGCGTAATATTTGCCTTTTGACGTCACATGAGGACAAGTAAATGGGCACAAACTATTATTGTTATATGTAACGTTACAAAGTGGAATGCATCACACTGAGCGTGAACTAGCTCTAAAGATTTTGTAGCAACCATTTTTCCGAGAACACTCAATTTTGAAATTTGCGTTGCAGACTAGTGACACGCCCAAAAGTTTGGTGCGCAAGCGGTGGAGTTGGATGAAATTTAGAAGGAGCACAAAATATCTACTCCGCATCGGAATGATGTAGTTAGTGATAACGTAATAAGATTTACGACATAAATAACCAAATTCGTCTAAACAAATAATAAAAAAATTGAAGTATATAAAAAGCAAAAGGTAAAATAATTCGGCAGTTTAAAACTCAGCTACAAATTGCTTGTGGAAAATCTTTTGTAGCTCAAACGAACGCCTGCGTTGATTGGTCACCACGAAAGAGGAACGGATGGTATTTCGTAAATATCTATGCAGACTTCTTAGGCGTGAACGCAAATTCTCTCTCAAGCACACTGTGTATAAAATGACTAAAAATAATACATCATGTTTCGATGTGCAGGACGCAATTCTGAATGTACGTTTTTCAATAACCATCCGGCATTTTCCAATTATCCGCAGCTGCAAAGGACGGTACACACACGTTCTTAGGAAGTACGTCCACTTTCACCGCCTTATCCTGGAAGCCAATGTAAAAATCCATGTATCGGACATTTGTCCGATGTTTGTCAATTGATTAGTTGCGAGTGTTACCCTTGAAAATGTAATCCATTACAGCAAAGCCATACTGGTTGCAGACAACAGAATATCTCCGTGCACAAATTAATGTCATATGACACGTTTAACTGCATAGAGTAGACGAACTTGCATAGATTCCCTGGCCACTCATATGTTAGGGCAGGCATTTTTTATTAATGCAGCGGCGTTATTCTCAGGCGCATTCAAGAGCTTTCATTTTTTGTCGATTTGCTGTAATTTTCGGCACTCTAGTTGGTTTCCGGATGCGTGAAGTGCACTTCCCGAAGGAGCCGTATTTGGCGTGCCACGTGTTGCAAATTTTCAAATTTCCCGACTGACCCGACGGGGAAGATCTCTTGGAATATCTCCATCCCGCGTTGTGCAGAGGAGTGCATGTGGATGTTCAATCTACAAAGCATAGTACAGCCAATAAACCAAAGGACATGCNGCAGAGGAGTCATGTGGATGTTCAATCTACAAAGCATAGTACAGCCAATAAACCAAAGGACATGCGGATACTCTATAGAAGGTTGAAAATGAGAAACCATTTCAACTCTGATAATAGGCCGAACACATGTTATAAGCGAAGAGATCGGTTACGCAATGGAAAATAGATATCTGTTTTGGTTTGTGGTGAGCGTAAGCTTCAAGGATTCAAACACCCTTTGTAAACTATTTGTCTGAGGGCAACTTTCATTTAGTGGAACCAATTGGGCAAGCGTGGATTTTCGTTTTGATACACGCGATACATTACAGCGCTATACATATGTTTTCTCTTTTGACTCGTTCGCCACCACATCAGTTTTTTACTATAATTGCGCCAAGTTCTTTCTAAAACCGGAGAACGTAAACAGACTCAATACCGAACTTTTCACAAGTATTCATTTGCGTTTAATTGGATATCTTGCATTTATCCGCGTTTGACTACACGTGATGTTGCTGTTACACAAGCAACTAACAATTACCAGTTAACTGGAGCTATCTAAGTAGAGGATAACGCACAGCATACTCTGCTGCATGCGCAATACCCTATTATCAACAGACTGAAACAAAACAAGTTTGTTAAAAATATGGACGTAGCATGATAAATTTGCACATTAGTTTTGAACCGACACATTAACCAGCTTGAATCTTTTCCCTAGGTAGCTTTATTATAATTTTAGAATCACAAGGACAATGGAATAAAATTATCCAGGAGGTTCACTTTACCGGAAAAAATTGACATATGCAAAAATAGTTAAAATACGACAAAATTGAGTTTTCTTGGCTGACAAAGCACGCTAGTCAACATGAATTTTTGTACTTGGTCCATCCACCTTACATTGTGAAATAGGGCATCAAAATTGCTTTCGAATCGGAATCCGATTTTCGCTGAATTCAAAGAAACTCTAACGCTTGTCGCCTAATCCTGCGCAGATATGAAACAGCTCTTAATCTGGCGGTTGCAACCACACTGGTTCCAACACAATCATTTGTAAATCACGTCGCAACGGGAAAATATACCAACTAATATAACTAATATCCACAGTTTGCAATCATTTGCATAATAGAGATGGCTGTCCATATTGTGTCCTGTGAGGAGCTCTATAGCGAGTTGTATACACGTTTGCTCGGAGCGATAGATAAATTGAAATGTGAAAGTCAGCATACACGCACGAGATAGCAATCGGCTGGATATAGTAACCGAAAGAAGCGGTAGAGATTCAGCTTTAATTCTGCCACAACCTGACATAGCAAACCTCACACACGGTTAAGACCAGAACGCAAATGTTTTGCACATCCATCAGGTTTAAATGCGGTTTGCTAAAAAGTTATCGTCCGTGTAAAATAGTTTTCAATATTTGACAATTCAAATTTTACAGAGCAACTGAACGCGACATTGTTTGAAACAAAAGGTAAGGTTTACTGTTGTATTTGTTATTAGTTGTTCTTTGAGCAAAAAGTTTTTAACTTGTATAAAATTTTTGTTACTAGCAAAATGATGAATTTTCACGGTAGGAATTCCAAGAGTGCACTCAACCGACTTGCAAAAAATTGTGAAAGCTGAAGCAAAATTTCTCAGTTGCCAAAACTTGTGGAAAACTCTACATATGTCTCAACATGGTTGATGGATACGTACCGCTTTCCTGCGCACTGTACATAGAAAAAACATGTCCTCATGCTCACGCTTTTGCGTGTTTTTCTTTATGCAACATTTAACAAAACGTTTTTGTTTTGGCTGTTCTACTGTCAAATCGTGAACAAAATGAGCTGTTTGTGGATAACGGACGCTAGCGAAATGATCATGGAAACTCAGTTCAAGAAAAGCTAGGGTTCATATCCGCACTACATAATTTTGCCGGGCTTCTAAGTAGAGGTATTTTTTGAATGTGGCATTATTTATTGGATCAACCGGCGTCCGTGTAGAACGAACATATAGCTTTTGTGTTAATTTGTTCGTAACGCTGTCGAGCTTTCTGGTGCAAGTGTGCCAACAATGTTTCCATGATTAATGTGCTAAACCGTGTGAATATTGGTATGAATTATTTAGTGTTCACTGGTGCCCACTCGCTAAGTTATTTGCAATATACATCACCAAGAAATTAACGTTGCACACCTTGATCTGAATAAATAACCTGCCTGTCACCCCGGTTACCTCACCTGGCTGCCTAACACGGACGTGCGATCTTGAGGGAAAACGAATAACCCCCATACAAAACTTATCTTTAGATTCATGCAATACTCAGTAAAACAGTGAACAATATCTTATAGTTACACAATGATACCCGATGAGCCCCGAGTGAGCAATTCATTCTAATGATTGACAACCAAGCACGAGGCACAGTGGTCACCGTTTTCTTAAGTGAACACATTGATCTTCCGGGTAAATAACAATTGACTGTAGAATACAAACGGACGTCGAGGAAGCCAGCACTCGGGTACATTCTTTTCAAATTTGCATTATACGTTAAATTGTACACTAATTTTCCTTCATATTTTACAGATAAATTTGAAAAGTATCTGGAAGATTTAAAAAGTATGACTTGTTTTCAGAGTTGTATCTAATTTTCTAAATTTCGAAATCACATAAACGTTTTTTCAAACTTCTGATTCGAAACTGACAAACGTAAAATAATATTCTCGCTTGAAATTGAAGTCGGTTCCTTTGTGGATATCTGGTGTACAAAATCCTGCGGTTAAGAGACACGCCAGCTACATGGCTTAAGGTTTCGCCCACAATTAAGCTGGCAAAGTCCTAGCATGTCACAAATGAGGTAAGCATTACTACCGGCAACCTGCAAGCGCGCCGATTGGAGCTGTTCTTTTGTCTTAACCTAGCCAACAGTTTTCGCAGCTTTTGCACGACGTTAGTTTATTTGATTTAATTATTCCCTACGACAGGCGCAGTCCTCATGGGCAAATAACATGTGTCATTGCAACCACGTTAAATTATAAAAAACACGGCTTAAAATTCATTCAAACGCAATAATATGCACGGCACTTTACATTTCAGTAAGATGAACACACATGCAGTTGTTGAAAATGCCATAGTCAGCACTCCTACAACAGGCACTGCACTATTCAACGGAAGATAATTGCCGCAAAAATTCACTTAGGGCGTGCAAACCGGTTCGGCCTTATTGAGAAAAGATTCGGCGTTCCGAAAGAGGTATTCTTGGTTTGTCGTTTCTCGCCAACTCCGATATTGCTAAATTGTGTCGTGCGTACTATTACTCGATGCGAAACGTTTTGCAGCAACCTTATGTATTCTATCACCATAACCACTTTAGATTACAATGTCGGCAGCCCAGGTAGCGTAGATTGTTGTTGGCTTGTTCGCTGAGTGATGTGATTTGACTGTAATTCATCGAACAAACCAGTGACCAAACTGAGCACCTCTTGTGGCAATTTGTTCCACGAACCTCTCAAGTCTGGAATTTAGTAAGGTATCCAGGAAAGAGCATTCACTTGGTGAATGTTTAATATAAAGTTTGTGGTGCACAAAGCCCCATTGAGAACGAATATGGAAAACGTTTGATGCAACAAATTTCCCCGCCTTACTACACAGTCATTATTAGTTTATTTTGAAAACAATAATAAGTGGATTACAACACCGTAATCTTTTAGTTTTTCATTACTTCAGGGATGCTGAGTTTATCTTCAAATGCGGTCATTAGTTAGGTTGAGTGTGTGCTTCGTCATCAACGGGCCTGAAATACATCACATTACAAAATAAACCATAGCGATTTAAGACGGTGCGTTTCTGTGACCTTAAGAGCGGATCGGGATATCGTGTATGGCTGTGTCAAAAATAGAGTGAAGTGGCCACACAAATTCTGTTTTTGCACAAATCATTCTCAAGACTGTTTTCTTTTGTGGACGTCTAACGTATTCCAAAATGCTGCTAATTTTCCTGCTTCGTATGTGGTCAGCGTTTCATATACAGCCTTTCGTATTCGTATCTAGGACGCAGGTCACATTTCAGGGCAAAAAAATCTCTAGTACATAGACGAATTTATTATTCGCGACTTGAATTGGCGTGATTTCCACACAAAATTCGATTCAGAACACGAAATTAAACATGCACACTTTGCACGATTTTTAATTCTAGAATAAGTTTGATGGAGTCACACATAAGTAGACAAACATCAAATGTATAACCATTTAGTTGGTTGCTGTTGGCTTGTATTGTACCAAGATAAATATTGTGAACTATCTAACTCCATTTGGAAAAACTGGTCCATTTTAACACTTTCAGAGCGCGCGGAGAAAAAATTGGCCGAACTGAAAAGTGAGATTTGGTTTCAGTGATGTGATGACAAATTCCCTCTGCTTTGCAAAACATTCCCAAATTCGAGGTTAATCATGATTTTTCGTACATATTGTAAGCGATTCTTAAGGTTGGAATCGGTCGAAAGGAGACTGAAACCCTCAATGTAGAGACAAAGTGTAGAGACAACGCGAAATCCTGGCAGTATAAATTTACTGATTTGCTCACACTTCGAATATATCTTCTCGAAAGATGCTAAGGCTCATTTATTTTTATATTTTTACTTTGTGGTCATATATATAATTCTTCATAAATTGGAAACAAATGGAATAGTCAATTAGTGCAAAGTATAGCCTTGCAACATCCAAATCAATCCTGAAGAGTGTGCAAAGCAGTCAGTGTTCATTTCAACTTATTTCGCCTTCTAGACTTAGCGTTTTGTGATCACTCGAAGCTGTGGTTCAGTTTTGTAAAAACGTAAACTGGTAAATGTGACGCGACCTGCAACTGCATCCCTATTTCACAAATATAATCGCCACATAACAGATGTCACTGTACAAATGCGCGGCGTTATTCCAAATATCCAAGATTTTCTATGGATCAGCTTCCGGTAATACCAGAATGAAATGTGTGTTGCTATGTAAATGACAAGGCTCGTTATTATTGGCCTCATGGTGTTGCTGACTTGACCAAAATGAACATTGGCAAGAGAGGCAACTTCGTGTAGAGCCTTTTCACGTTAGAACACAAAATGTCAATGTATTCACAAACTTTGTATGAATAATTAAGCACCAAACCAAGTCATATTATTTACAATAATCTTTCTGGCTAAGCTGCACGGTATTTGTCCGCCGGCTGCAAATCTGCTCAAAATAGAGCTCTCGCTCGTCCTTCCTAAATTAGTTAGCAACTGCAGTTACTTTCACACGAGAGGCTACAACCTCAGTCACTGGGCATTCGTTTTCCGAGAAAATTTCTAGATATTCCCTAGGGGCGATTCTTCACCCTGTTTGTTTGAACTACTGAGGTTGTATCTGAGTTTAAGTTGCGTGCGTTATTTCATGAATGAGCAAAATCCAAATATTGTTTGGTCATTATGTGCATATTTCTTGTGTATTCGACTAAAAACAAATATATCTGGGATTACATTTCGACTAAATTTCCTGCTAAAATTGCCTAATGTATGCAAAACCTCTTGCAGCTAAACTGACAATAAATACGTTAAATCCCACGGGTATGTTTCTCCGTATAAATATAGGTTTAGCCAATTACTATCTAAAAATAGGTGATAAAAACTGCAAAACAATGTTGTTATTCGTCACCCAGCTTCTGTCGTAATTTTTACTTCGGTATACAATCGGATTACTACCCGTTTGGTGATAAGCCCCTGGCAGCCATCTCGGGGGATATCAGCCGTCGACCCGACTATGATTACTGGTTAGCGATTTTATACTTATTGCCAAGTCGCACACACTTCGCCTCTCTCGCACACACTCCGCCTCTCGTTTGCTATACTCAGCAAGGGGTTTAGCGAAAGCATCCCTGGGATGCAGATAGTATTCTGACATGCAGAAGGCATATCGCAACTGGCGTAACCTTCGAGGTCTGACTACTTAACTTACCGCATTGGAGTTCCTAAATGGAAATCGTTCTAACGCCCCTGATGGTAGATTGCGAGTTTGTGGCACAAGCGGGATCGACAACCTCAGGGCGCAGATGATAATGTTTAGACACTTGTCGACGTCCACGAAGCAAAACAGCTGCGTTTCTGCAGTGTGGGCCGCGTCGCTGCGATGTGATCTGACTGACATACATCAGCACTATAGGTGCCGAAGTTTGGCTAAATTTTACCTACCTTTCTCGTTTCAAGTAGTGAACCAGTCTCTAAATTGTGCACCGAAACCTGTGGAACGACCAAGTTAAACAAACCTTCTCCTACATTATCTGACTGGCCTTCAAGCATGATGGTCGAGTTTGACTTTTCTCAATATGGTGTGAGCACCTTACCTACTGCAGGTGAAAAGCGCATGCCCAACCGTTTACTAGAGATACGTGGGCTATCTAAAATGGTTTTCAGTTTATAGTGACTAAAATATTATATTCAGCATAACCTAGGTCTGTGGAGGAATGTCCAGGATCCACTTCGACATCTGACTTTAAAATCGAAGGCAGTGAACGTTCACACAGCACATCATTGAGAACTTCAAGGAGGAAATATGTGAGAGGCAGGCTTTGTGTTTAACCATTTTAAGGGTGAAAATAGGAGCAATTATTTTGCCCACTTGTGCGCGCTCGGGGAGTTTTGCATATTAGTCCTCAAAACGGACACATGTCATCTCTAGACACAACGGAATTCCGTCAAGATTAACATAGTCAAAAACGTTATTATACAAACAACTAACAAATGGGGAATTTTAAGCAGTGACGCTTTCCAAGCGCAGAATAAAGCCAGAGAGTATCCGATATACAAAGTATACTATGCTAATACGCCAAAGGCTCCTCCGTTATGTTGTTGTTTCGTTGTTTAAAAGTGGGCTGACCGTCAAACAGGACCATCCAGCTGCCATGGAGGCGAGATGGTTCAAACGGTTTGAGAGAGAAATTACTGTCCAAAGGTTTCGTGGGTCGAAATCGACATCTGCATCTCCACCGACCCAGGCTAGGCAACCCAATAGTACCCCAGCCTTCATGCAGACATCGGCTGGCAGGGTAGTTAGGCACCAAAAGTGCCCTTCAGCTGAGCGACTATCCATTTATTATTTTCCTTCTGAAATGTTCGAAATGTTGAAATGTTCTGCACCGCGGGTGTCACACCGTTTAACCAGGCCACATCACATTCAGTGACGGGTGTGGGACACCGGATATATGCGCTAACCCCTTCTTACACCCAGTACTTGGTATGTTATGCTGGGTTCCCATTATTTGTGACCGGTAATAATCCGCGTTTCACTGATGCTCACGGGATTCCTGAAGCAATCGTGTAATAAAGAAACGGTGGAACTGGTGTTGGAATGTCAAGGACACTAATAGGGAGGAAGATGGGGTGGATTATTATGTTTCTTTCTTTCTGCGTGTTGCCTAACCGACTCCCCTCTTCCGTTGACCGGTGGATCAAAAAATCTGCAATATAGTGTCACCGCTGCCAACAGCGAATTCCCTATTCACATCCCTGGCTTCATGCTGTAATCCACGAAAAAAATCCATTTTCTATGAAATGTGCGTGCCCTTTAATTTGCTACTACTTCGATTCTGTTCGAAATAAGTTCTGCCTTATTTGAGGGTATCCATCATTCATCGGGTAAGGTCGGATGCATTGAACGGAAGGATGTTTTGGGCGATTACACCCAAAATCAGAGAGATAATAACGCTCAGCATCCCTGTGAGGTCCCAGCCTTCTAGCGAAGAAAAGCTGCGGTAATCACAAATGCAAAATGAGCCCAGACACGGAAAATACAGTGCAGTGCAAAGTTTGAAATTGTGCGAAATTAATCAATCGGCATGCGAGGTGATAAATGTAACAGCAGTCGCTTCTGTATCACAGAATTGGACCATAGCGCATCCCTTTTTAGTGCCCAATGCGTGCTTCTAAACTGTTGGCTTGCGACAAGTAGCAGCTAAAGCATATTTTCCGGCTTGCTGTTCTCATTCCAGATGCACCAACTACCACAGGTTCAAGCGCATCCAAGTCAAATGCCGATGGTGAGATTCGTTGCATGTAACAACTGCTTCATTCAAAGTTCCATGTGTGGAGGATATATTTGGCTTGGCTTCACTCGTTTTCAGCATCCCGAGAGTGACTGGTCAATATTACCTCTCATGTTCTTATTTTATGCGAGCAAAGTGTTTCCAGACTTAAGCTAGACACAACCTACGCTGCTAATGCGATCCCCGTTTACATCATCAACCACAGCATCAACCTCCAAAGATTCGAGCGGATCCATGTCAAATGATGGTGAGCTTCTCGATTCCCTTAGTTGTTTACCTTTGCTGATTAGCGTGCGCGGTTTTCTCGCAATGAAAATTCAAACATTTCAATGAGTTTAGTTTTCCTCGCATATCTCTCTTTGCTTTGCTCCGAGAGCGGTTTCTTTTGCGAACCGGATATGACATAAGCTAAATATCTGACAGTACCTCAGGCGGAGTATACCAAATTCCGCAGCACCTGTGTACCCTGTAAATACTGCGCTTAAATGGCATCAGTATGCTAATTAGTGAGCATGGGCGAGCCGTCCTGCATATAACAACTGCTTCATTCAAAAGTTTCATGGAGCAGTATACATTATGCTTGGCTTCACTCGTTTTCTGCAACCAGAGGATTACAGACCACAATTGCCTATGATTCTTATTGTGTGCGAGCAGAATATTTCCGGGCGAAGCGCAGACACTCAACCTACGCAACTAACGTGATCTCCAATTACAAGCTATCTATTGCTTTGCATCAAGAGGTCATGGAGCGGAAGGTTTCCCGAGGCAATCTGACTAATAACAGGGAGGAAACATCAGCATTTTTTTGTTTTCTGCCGCGTCAACTTGAAAACCTATGGTAATGGAAAACCAATGTCCGTTGTTTGTTCATCGAAAAGTTTCTCAAGGTTGCCGAAGCGAGCTGATGCCACGTCTGACTGTCTGTCTGTCATGTTATAATGAGTGTGTTATATATATATGTTCACAAATTGGAGATTTGGAAGCGAAACATTGAGTTTTAACGTTACATGACAATGCCTTACTGTATATATCGAAAATTTATGTTCAGTGATTCCGAGTAGTTCAATAGAACCGCAAAGTAAGATCTTGATGCAACCCATTACAAAGTGAATTTAAGATTCTTCAAAATCATATTTTGGTAATAGTGCAGTAATATTTTTATAACTTTCAGCAAAGTTGTGGAATAGATATACTTTAATTCTATGGCCGGTATTGTGACGAAGCTACCGCCCAGATTTTCTGTGGGTAGGACTAGCTGTTCTGTTACATGAGAGGTGTGAATGCCTATGTGACACATTAGCGCAAACAAGGATGCCTAATTCAGAATGCAGACAAAAAGTGTGCTCGGCAACATCTCACTTACATGAGAGGCAAGTAATTTATCATGGAAAATAAGAGATATCTGGCGAATGCGTTAGACTTGATGCTGTTTTAGTTACTACCCGCATTAAGTCACTATATTTAGCAGCATAATTGTATACATGATCAGTTATTACATCTGAAAAATGCTCGACGTGTTGCGCTATGAGCCAGGTAATCACAATGGTTCTATCAGCCTCGACAGCGGAACTGTTCTGTGTACTTAAGCTTATAATACCATAAATGCTTCAGACAATAGTGGAAGGATGTTTTATTATATGTGAGCCCGTTTTCCAAAGGATCTCAAAGAATGTTGCAAATCAAGCACAATCGGATTCACCCTCAAAGCAATCTGTAGAAGCAATCTGTAGTAGTCTGCGAATGGTATCCAGGCTATTTTGGGCGTAAAGTAAACGACCTACATAAGACAGAGGATTGCATGGCATCAATACCTAGAAAAGTATAGTACAGTATATAGAATAAATGATTTTATGTCAGTTAATAAACAGAAGATATTGCTGTAAGAGTGCGATAAACACGACATCGGTATTTTGTTCAACAAATCCACCTGGAGTGCAATTTCAGCAACCGTTAGCCTGTGCTTTGTTATGAGTTTAAAAGAAATATAGTTACTATTCCTCAATTTTCGTCCACAACAACTCATGATATTTCGGATGACTCTGAATCAGGTGGAGTAGGTAAGAATTGTGTTTGGGATTTGCACGCCACCTTCATGATTTTTGTCCAAACGATATTGTAAACGATTTTGTTTACACATAAACATTACCCTCGGGGACCAAAGTGTGAAGGGCGTTTTGCTGAGTATAACTGTGAACTACAAAATATCGACCAAAAATCGAGGAATGTTTTCTGTCTGACAAACTGTGAAATAATACAGGGACGTGAAATCCAGAAGATGATTTGAGGAAATGTCCGAAAATCAAGGCAGATGTTCATTTGGAAGCATACACTATGGCGTATTGGCGTGCACATAAAACAACTGTAGTATCATAGTCAGAACCAAAATGCTCAAGTCGTATATGGAAGGAATTTCCGTTGATATATCTCAACTGAAAACGTTCTGTCCAACTGCCTACGGTTACAGTGTAGTTCGCCGGAGAGATCTCACTAACAGTACTCATTATTGTTGTTTCAATACAACATACAGCATAGTATTTCGCATTGGTCAGCACTGTCATCAATCAATCCGCAACGAAACCATAATGGTATAGCCTTTTCGGATTTATTCATCAGAAAGCTTCAAAAGATTGCTAAATTCCCTCAGGTTAGCGATGCTCCTCAGACAAGCAAAATAAACCATTGGTTAACTGCTTGGTAAATTAAAAATGTACGATCACACAAGCAATAAATTAATAATAATAATAATATCACTTTTGTCCCTACAGGTCTCACAAACCGGCCAACGGCAACGATCTGGATAACTTCAATGCTTTTAATTGCATGGTTCTGCAGGTATGCTTGACGCCGGCAACAGCACTGAGCGTTTACACCCGTTTTTAATTTCTCTTAATCCTTTGAGTGAAAAAAATTGAAAATTCTGTGTTTTGGCCAATTTGACCTAAACAACACGACAACCCGTAGCATTTGCAAGGATTTTGCCGCGGGATGTAGTCCAATATTGTAAGTTTTTTGAGAAAATAGCGCTGCATTGTGGATTTTTGGAGAAAATGGTTATAGATTGATCCCAATTTGGCTACGTTCCCAATTCTTAGATGTAAATATTCATTCGCTGCACTTTTTGGGACACTTCTATTGGACAGAAGATAATTTTTTATGACGGTGCCTAAGCTTCAAGCACGATTTCTGCTTTCTACGGTCTACGTTTTGGTGGCATACATATCAATTAAACAAAGATGAAATTACTAAGCATCTCTTCATGCAAGGGTTTGCTCAGATTTCCCAGTGAGCTGGCACAGATGAGCAAGCGGTCTGTACTCTGATGCTTTCCCAGAGGAGCGGATATGGAATTCTAATTCAAATGAAAATAAAACATAAGCATTACCAGGTATTTTGGAGTTGCTAATCGACTAGTTGTAATGAACGTGTGGTCCAGTGCAGAAGATGAGGGTCCCCATACAGAAAAGTGGCATACGTCTAAGAGATTATTCAAGATTATGCGTGTTTAACAGGCGTTTCTCCTCCAAAACGTTAGCATTACGCCAAAGTTGATAACCAAAATATTTCATTACACACACTTGAAGCGGCACATTCAAAGAGAAGTGCTTATAAATGATTGTGTCACTTACAAGGTACATTTCATTTGAAAAAACAATACTTTCTGTATTTATTCCTGGAAGTAATAGAACACAAATTATTGCAACTTAAACAGATATTAGGCTAATCATAGGTAAATATGCGTAATTAAAATACTTACTCAAATATAGTTGACAATTTTCGAAGCCAGTTTACGAGATCAACAGTTTCGAAATACCACCAACACGACAAGTGACAAGTAGAGTAAAGCATAAGATATTTTGCGCCAACCAACTAAATTTCACAGATGATTTGTTGGAGAAACCAACAGTGAGCAAACAGTCAAACTAGATAATTTTAGTTCTTATGTTTCAGCAAATCGACGAGCATATTTAGTCGCTTTCCGAAGATGGTATCCAAACTCATTTTGCCGAGTAAAAATATACTAAGTTTGGGGGAAAGGCTAAACATAAGTCAGCTGACATTCATGTCTGTGCCCGAGCAGCTAACTTTCATTTGTCGTTATGTTCCAACTCTCATCCATGGGAAACATGAGGTCGGGTAATCCATGAACGTTTATGAGACCTTGTGACAAGTAAAAACCACGTGTGGTATGTAGTTGCAAAACCGTGCGTCATAATTGAGGTTTCCGCCCAAACTTGTTGCTAATAGTTGGTTAATTCGATAATTTTTCACCGCGATTTCTTTTTAAAAACCGTGATTACGATTTATGCAAAAACTTCCTTCCAGAATTCACTGAAATGTTTAGAACCGAAAGAAATATCTCCGCGATACATACTTACAAACTCAGCTCGTTAGCGGGACAAATTTAATATTTTGCATGTATTTCAACAACGTATAAATCGTGCTTTCATGTATTACTGCAAAAATTCAATACAATATATCTGTTTTGTGCCAAATAATAACGTGTTCTGGTAAATCCTTCCATGATTTTAGTTCTTTGAATCCTTGGTCGCACTTCCAGTGTATATTAAGCCAAGATATCTAAAGCATTTATCGTCTTCATTCCCTGCGTATTTATTTGAACCGGTGAAGGAAAATGTTCTCAACGAACCCTGTGTATTCTGCAGAGCAATCTCAAAATGGGAAAGACAAAGATGAAAGGTGATTAATTACTGGTTTTATCAAAATGAATGCAAATTTATGGGTAAAAAAATGATGTATATTACACCTGTCCAATAGATAAGAGCCTTTGTGTTTAATTTCCCGTGGCATAGGAAAAAGTTGAAATTTATGCCAGCGCGGTTCAGTTTTATTTCAGCTGACATATTCCGTGTTATTACTAAGAACGGAGGGACAACTCGTTACCGTTTGGTGAGATTGTACGAGGAATAACGAGTACTTCACACGACACAGCTCGCTACACGATGAACGCACTGTCGTTAAACGTTTGGTCAGTGGTGAGGCTTTTCGTGAACAGTCGGTACATCCACCGTGTCTCAGAAGTACCGTAGCCTACGATCGTTAGTTTGACTTAAGTAAGAAATTCCGAGACTGGCATCACTATACCGTTTTTGCTGGCTACATCCAAAGCCTGTTAACAAACCTATACCGGTATCCGTTTTAACTGGGCCTTCTCTACCCCTCAGTAGAGATCGTGTGGTGAGTTCCACACGTGCAAGTTTTCAATGCACCCATTTTTTATTCAATCTCCTAGAGTATTACTCCCGAAGATTGTCAACAATAATGAATCTGATGGTGCAGCAATCCTTTGACAGTGGGTTGAATGTCGTGTTTCGGTAATTGAAAATCAAAGATTAAAAAGCCTCAAATGAGTCCGGCCAACGTGAAACGCAAATGGCCTTGAGGTTTCCCGAAACGTTTTATTCCATAAATGACAGTGCCTCACTATCTTGCTTTGGTGAGGCGACGATAAACGAGTTTTCGTTTATCGCGAGAACTAAGGACCTGTAAATCAGCCTGTCAGGTTGGGTTGGGTTCACCTTTCCTTTGATTACATAATTTCCGAAAGCTAGCACATCTATTTAGACCAGCTTCAATGACATTCAGTTTATCAATTGTTGCACAATCATGTGTCAGGGCGTTTTAGCATCTGCTTGCACTCCGATTTTATTAGAAGTAATTTCAACGCAATAATATATTGCAGGTTACTATTCATTTATCCCAGCTGATACCCCGAAAAGACACCAAATAGATTTGGAAACTGAAAACCACAGCGACAGTCCCGCAAAGACGTATGGGGCACCAATGACCTGCATATCCAGAATGTTCCAGGTAAACGAAGTGACTAAAATTCATTCAAAAGTCCAGACAATTGTTACAATTATTCTACCGAGATACAACCACTTCATGATTGTATGTGGTTAGTTTGCTGATCTAATAATAATTTATTCGTGTTGATTTATGAAGTTTCGTGGCTTTCACTCAGAAGCTTCTGGTATAATCATTATTCATGAGGATTAGTCTACTTCCCGAAGTTTCGGACTTTCAAGACGTTGAAAGCACTAAACGCCCAAGAATTGATTTTGTAGTCAAACTCGATTCTGATTGTCTGCGCACAATCACTGGTATGCAGTGAACCTATATAGAGACTGAATTCGGTTGATCAACCCTAACGATATTTACCTGATTAGAATTCTTCTACTCGCTTAATCTCGTGTAACCTTTCAAGAACATTTTGGTTGTACTGCGAGAAATACGTAGTTTTCCGTACGGAAAATGTTGGAAGCTTAGATGGCATAGATGGTCTTCGGCTCGTTCGCTGAGCAGAAAATTTGATTGCAAACGCTTTGTCGCCATTTTAGTTAACAATAGTGCTCACGGATAAGCACCTGTGCACTTGTCAATAACGCACGGTTAATGTCGACTCGATTAGTGTGGGGCGTTTGCAATCAATTGCGCAACTCAACAAACAACCAAAGACCATCTACGCTACCTTACCTACCGGCATTTACCTCTAAAGTTGGCAACGCCCGCTGGGATCTGGCGATTTGAAAATGAGGCGGGAGTTACATATTTTCATCAAATAATCGACGTTACGGTTTAGATCTATAAAACACTGTCTGGAATGGGCACTCTGTTGATGTTGGTGATTTGAAACAAAGGCTGACATTAGAGTGCACGCGATTCGCCCCCTCCTGTATCACCAGGGATTGTTGGTTCGGAATTCAATGACCACGAAGCCTGATTAGTAGTAGGATTCCTAGAGTCACAGGTCGACGAACTTTATTGAACATGGTTTCCGTATCAAAAGAAAAGGAACTTGGGACAAATAACTGATGCTTACAAAAGTATTAGCATTACGTCAAATCGGAGATCCAAAATATTCGTGCACCAGTCACGAAGTAGTACTCGAAAGGCGGTGGTTATGATTGGATAATGCAGTGAAAATGTAGATTTCACTACGAACATCATCACTCCCTAGGTTTTCTTGGCGCTAATGAAATACAAAATCTTGCAACAGGAGTAGACAAAAGGATAATCATAGGTAACTCTATTCCAAACTTATTTCGTCGGATTTATTTGACAGTACCACAAGCCGGTTAGAGGTATTAACAGTTTACGCAAATCAAATCCCAGACGTAAGTATTGTCGTAGATGCGGGCATCCTCTGGAATTTACATGTGCCACTTGAATTTCAGACGCAATTTGTTGGACAAACATGCAATTTCAAAAAGATGAAAGCCTCCCAGATTTACACCAAGGATAACGTGGATCATTGTATACACGAATGTACTTGCACTTTAACAAATTAGCAAAAATATAAGTGAGCTATCTAAGAGGTAGCGACTGAACTATTTTCAAAGACCAGTGATTCGATAATTTTGGGCAAAGCTGAAAACGTACTTAAAGCTGACATCTTTGCCTTTGTGCGGACAACGGAATATCGTTTAGTGTGGCGCTCTCACCGTATCCCATTGAAATATAATATTTGATGAAACACGGCACGGATAGTTTATGAAGGGTTACACACGATTTCGGCTACTTAATCACGAAATGAGGTACATATTGGCTAGTGGCTTCAACATAAGTTTGGCTTTTACTCAAAATGTTGATTAGAATTTTTTGATCTGCCTACCTAGTCACCTCTAGATGTTCACAAAACAGTGAGTTAGATTTACGCTAAAAATTCTTTTCAGATTTCATTGCAACATTCCGCACCAAAAATAACAGCCCCACGATGGGATACACATAATATCAGCTCATAAACAAAACGCATTTAGTATTTTGCTCGTGGTTTCAACGATTCGTAAAGTGTACTTGTTGTGTTTTAAAGCTAAATGTAAATGCATATTTTCTGGTAAGTAGTGAGTTATTCCTGAAACCTGGACGACGACAACGTTGCGTACTTAGAAGTGCATAGAATTTCCATCAAGGTCTCCACCTAGAAAGGCGCTTCCGTGGCAATAAAAAGGCATGATCGATAAGATTTAAATTAAATTCAGTTGACACCAGTAAAAGGGGAGTGTTTCAGTTGTGCTTTGCGATTGGTGTCGCTGTGCGTTAAGTAATGATCCCTGGAGCCGCCACAGTTCGCGAGAACAATAATGTACCAGCGTTTTAAATTTTATGCCAACAACATTATGGATACACAACCCAGTAGCTTTGGATTTTCTAATAACAATGGTTACCTCCCGCTTGACTTAGAGTCACAATTGCTTACGAGTTTTGTGTGGACATAAATGAGCAATTCCCAGACTAGCCGCAGAACACCCCAGTTGTGTTTTTGAACTCTTGTCCGGTATCAGTTTTCCATGAGTGGCCCACAAGCCCATCATCTCGGTACCGATGTTATCAGAGGTTAGTTATATTTGATCCTAAATTTTTGGGAAAAAATGACAGCCGATTTCCGGCCGCTAGATACAAACGCAACAAGGCCTAATCAAAACCAACACACAGCACACATTAGCTTATTTTGCGCCGTTCAGCATTATCATGGGTTTAAAAACGATCACCTAACTCGTGTTATGCATTAAC
This sequence comes from Opisthorchis viverrini, assembly GCF_000715545.1. Taxonomy (NCBI): domain Eukaryota; kingdom Metazoa; phylum Platyhelminthes; class Trematoda; order Opisthorchiida; family Opisthorchiidae; genus Opisthorchis; species Opisthorchis viverrini. The sequence continues at coordinate 26,388 of NW_008752358.1, forward strand.
GTCTGGGCATCTGAATTGTTTATTGGCAAAGCCAAAAGAAGTGTTCATTAAACCACCGTGTCTAGCCAAATTTCACGCGATACTTCAATTTCGCGGGTGGGAATTCTCGTGCTTGTAGTAAACGATTCCAAAGATTTTAGGGCGTCTTTGATTCAACCATCATCTGGTTTGAGATTGTAAGTGAATTTGAAGTCCTATTGCGACACGCCTGAAACATCTGTCTCTCGGGCACGATCCCCGATAGAAATAGTGGAATTTCTCAGGTTAGGCAAAATTTGTCAGAAATCCCCGCCGGATACATTGAGATTCTTTGGAATGTTCGTTTTCAAACCTAAGAAGTCAGCAGAAAGATATTGTTTAATATTATTATGGCGCCCGTCACTCTGCGGCTAAAATTACCTGATTAGTCAGTGGTAAAACCTGTGCAACCCGGGATAAACTTTCACTTTTTTCTTTTCAATAAATCCCTGGCCTCTCGGTTAGATGTTCAAAGAGTAACCCTTGTAACCTGGGAATCTACGCGCTTGATTCACGGTCAACTTTAAGGTGCTTCCTTGATTAATATCAAATTTTTAATTTTTTCGCCAGTTCTTAGAACAAATATAACTGGGCAGTTCAGAGTGCCCTACAATTGTGATGCATGCGAAATCACACTTGTCGATCTTTTGTAAGTAGAAGAATCCCGTTAAGCACTCGTCTTGCGCAGCGCTTGGGCGTGACCCATGGCTGATGAAAAAAACGGAGGACGCATTTGAGTGATAAATCTCGAATGATGGCGATTAATTTAAGTTAATTATGTAATGTGCTCAACACACTTTTATCTGGGTTATATTTTCTCATGGTACATCAGATGTAGAAGGCTGAGGCTCACAGGCCGGAAAAATGAGCGCAATGATTTTGGCAGCTTCCACTGAGTTTCTGAAGCTCTTTCAGGGCATTTAATAGCTAATATAAATAACAAGTCAGATTTGGTTTGTGTGAATGTTGCGTATTTGTACGATGGATCCTTCATTTCAATAACCAAGGATGCACTTTATTAATCCCGCCCTATTACCACCGGACCGGCTAGTGCGCCCTCACTTGATGAATTCAGACCGCAAAAGTGGCGCATGTGGGTCTGAATGTACGATTGGCATAACTTCTGAAAAAACATCCTTTCACGTGTTTTACGCTGTTGCATGGAAATGGCTGCAGTGGTCGCTTTTCACCGAGAAAAGCACCCGATAAATGACAAAAGATTCAGCCAGATTACCAATGGACAAGTTTACCACACAACAACATTGTTAAATGAAGTTACCTTTAGATGAACATACAATCATTTGCTAACTAATTTGGTTATTTCGAGAGACTCACCTGGAACCCAGCTAAATCCCTCGTTTATGATGTTCTCAGGCAACTGAATGTGCTGCATCAGGCCGCCTCATGTTTAAGACGCTACGATATTTGAAATATCACAATGCATGTATATCTTTGTAATGTACTACTCATAAGGTTGCTGAATATCCATCGAGAGCCCACGACCGGTTTCGCCCTTCTTGGGGCTCATTAGGTAGGCGCAGTCCCCGGGTTTCCGTCAACCTTATGTTCTACTTGAAACCAAATTGCACGAAATTAGCGAATATACACTCATTTGCAAACTAATTTGGTTCTTTCGACAGACTCACCTGGAACCCAGCTGAATCTTTCGTTTATGATGTTCTCAGGCAACTGAATGTACTGCACCAGGCCGATTCATGTTTCGGTCGCTACGATATTTGAAAGTGCAAACTTACTCATTCAACGTCTATGGAAAATTCATTCGAAAACACTTGCGCATAGAAAAACCGGGATTGTGGAAATATTTTACAGAGTGGGTTTTTCAAACTCCAGTTTCCTTTTTTCAATCTCCTCGAGTGTCTTCACTTGATGCCATTCCGTACAGTTGGTGAAATGCAATCAGATCGTCATGACATTTGCTTACCGGCAACCGTTCAAAGTCGTTCAAAGTCAGCTCGGCACCTGCTATTACCTCAAACATCATGAAACTGGGGTGGATTTCAATATACTTAAAGAATGTTTAAGAACACTAAATTTAAGCCTGTAATTTTTCGAAACAATGTAGAGGACTGTTGCTATTTTCGGGAGCGTTCTCGTTGTTTTAAATGCAGACGCCTTTACGCTATTCGGACGCCAACTAACTGTGGCGGACAATGGCACAATATACTCCCGCACTGCTTTTAAAAGCGGACTTACTCTATGCCGTCAAGAACTGAGGGCACGAAAAGCAAATCCCATAGCAACATTACAAACACCAACAAATCGGATTGAAGAAACTGACAAAATATTTCAAATACGTGTGTGCTGTACGATGGTACCGCAGAGAGTCCATACGTTTGTAGCATCAAACTGCATCCGTTTAGAAGTTTCACTTACTAACATGAACCGAGCTCATCCATCCATCCAGTTGAAATAAAAAACACGATTTAAAAATCGTCAGGTCTTCCAAGGTTGACTCAATAAATCTCTTTTTAGAAAGTCCACATGAACAGGAGAGCTATGGCTCACCGTTGCACGAACAAACCCTGATTTATGCTATGTCGAACTGCGCGCGGCGACCTTTTTGTAAAATAATTAAATTCCGACCTATTGCGCGTTGTTAAGATGCTTCAGTTTCAGAGGGTTCCGTAAGGAAACGTATGTTTGAGCTTGCTATCCAACCGCCCGTCGACATGGTTTTCATATGCTAAATTAACTTGAAGTTTCTTCCAGAATATCATCCCTTAATAAACATAAGCAATGGTCACTCATTTCATCCTCTACGAAGTTTGGTAGCAACATTGTAACGTTTGTTATCTACAACTCATTTACTCAAGTTTATATCGCAAAGTCGAGATGCAAGATGACCTTGTAAACGTTAGGTGCAAAAAGGACACTAACGACCCGAAAAGTGTATTGGAGACTACGTGGCCATCCCTTTTGCTAGACCATTAATAGACACAACGACGTAACTGACATCAATACCGATTGTTGCGCTCCTCCATCCGTCGCGTTATTCAATGGGACGTGTAGTTCTGCCCCATCTGGCGAGCGCCCACCAGACTATCAGCATCGGTCCAAAGGCAATTGAGCACATTCTGTCATTTTTTCTTTTAGGAAGGTTATTTCTGATATTATTCCCGGTGTGCTCAACTTATTGAGGACATCTTGCAACGTATTTGTGCCTGCGTTAACACATTGAAGACGAAAAAGTTAATTGCCCCTAGCTGTTGTGTTTACTTCAACTGAGTGACGATTTGTTGAGACACAAAATACGAAACTAACAATTTACTTTTCTGCAATTAGAGTTTATGCATTTTTCTTGTGTAGGTACCCGATACGTAGTAGATTGTGCTGTCGGGCGTGTGCCGTGTCGTCTGACTAGGCTGCCTCGGCACAGATCAATTGACTGGATCGAGGCATTATAATTATCCGCAAACACACACCTCAAAATGAAAGAGCAGCTAATTTTATCGGGCGCTTACATATGCTGCGATACCGCGGATATCGCCACAAGTGGAACATAAAGCGGCCTTTAGGCAGCATTTTTTATAATTGGGAAACACAATAAACGAGATATTCCGCTGAGGCGTCCGTGAAAACCAAACTGACTAGGAAAAATATGTATTTGTCGCAGTGTGGGCAACTTCGGACATTCCCCGATGCAGTTTATCTGAGAGTGCTATGTAGAGGTTTCAAACGCTATTTGGCCAATTGGAGCTGTTAGATACCAAGTCGTGATAATGATTCAAGTTGTGAAAATGCACTCACACCTAGCTGGCAACGCGTGATGCTCTGCAGCTGGGATCAACTTTCCGTAGCCGACATTGCAGCTTATTCAGGCCGCGAAAATATACGCGCTTTAATAAATGAGGATCAACCTGGGCGGTGCTCGAAAAAAATCGAGTTTGTAGCTGGCAATTGGTCAGGTGCAGAGTTTCTTCATTATTGTACGACTCAAACTGAATGCACATAAACCCTAGCATGATCGACAGCCGTAAATGAATAAACAAAAAATAGCCCAGGGTTAAATATCAGACAAAATTATGCTGACTAATTACAAAGTTTGAGACTTTTATTTTGAAAACATTAGACTTGACTGTGGTTGTTTTTCTAATCCTGTGACACCAGCAGTCATTCTGCAGCTTTAGAGCCACTCAGTGCGACTAAATTCGTTCCTTGAGGCTCATTGTCCCCATGCGAGGAACTAGACAAATCAAGTCAGCCCCCGCATCAAAGAATGCAATACTAATTATCTGCTGAAAAAGACGATAGACTTCTAAAATTCACGGATCATTTAGCGTAATTCTTTGTGTGAATTGATATTTCAGTTGAGTGATGTTGAATTTTGTCGAGTTGGGTGTTGGTATAAATGCAGACGTCGACAATGGCTGGCTGTCATCGGAAATATTAGACATCACTCGAGAAGTCTTTTCTTTATTAAAAAAACTTGGTGCGCGTCACTTGCTACACGGATCGTTTGAGACTGATTGAAGCGTTGTGTCGTTTTACGCTTTATTGCATTCCACGGGTGAAAGATAACGGGAGTGCATCTTCCTCGTCCCATTTGCTTGACCGCATATTCGGTCCAAAATGAGCACCTGTGAAGCAAACTGGAATAAAAGGAAAAGATAATTGTATAAACGAGTAACGAAGGATGAACAACGTAGCGTAGAATGTTATCACACAAAGGGATAGCCTCGGAATCAAATCATGATACTTCTTACACCTTGTGCGGAAGTGAGCAAATTCATTCCTTGAGGCTTACTGTCACCGAGCCGGAGATAAGCACACACATCAAAGAGCATTTGTGCATGGAGGCTTCTGTTATTAGACAAACAACAACCAACTGAGGGTATTGTAAGCAATGGCTCGTTTGCAGCACAGAATAAAGCAAGAAAGTGTCCGAAAAGTATCCAAAAGATACCATGCTAGTTCTTCAGCGGCTTCTCATTTATGTTGTAGTTTCGTTAAGTAAAATTGGGTTGACTGTCAAACGCGACCATCAATCTTTTATGGGGGAGGTGGTCCAATCGGTTAGAGAGCGAGTTTACTGTCCAAAAGTTCCATGGGTCGAACACGACATCTGCATCTCAACAACCCCTGTCTAGGCAAACCGACAGTACCCCAGACTTCGTGCAGACTTCATGTGGTAAGGTAGTTAGGCACCAAAAGTACCCTACAGCTGAACGAATATTCATATATTATTATCCTCCCCAAATTTACGAAATGTTGAAAATGTTCTGCACTTCGGGTGTCATACGGATTAATCAGGCCACATCACATTCAGTGATGGGTGTCGGGCAAGGTTAAATGGTGTATCCGCTTCTTGCACCCAGTACTTGTGATGTCATGCTGGGTTTCCATTATTTGTGACCGGTAATAATCCGCGTTTCACTGATGCTCACTGGATTCCTGAAGCAATCGTGTAATAAATAAACGGTGGAACTGGTGTTGGAATGTCAAGGACACTAATAGGGAGGAAGATGGGGTGGATTATTATGTTTCGTTCTTTCTGCGTGTTGCCTAACCGACTCCCCTCTTCCGTTGACCGGTGGATCACAAAATCTGCAATATAGTGTCACCGCTGCCAACAGCGAATTCCCTATTCACATCCCTGGCTTCATGCTGTAATCCACGAAAAAATCCATTTTCTATGAAATATGCGTACCCTTTAATTTGCTACTACTTTGATTCTGTTCGAAATAAGTTCTGCCTTATTTGAGGGTATCCATTATTCAGCGGGTAGGGTCGGATGAATTGAACGTAAGGATGTTTTGGCCGATTACACCCAAAATCAGAGCGATATTAATGCTTAGCATCCCTGTGAGGTCCCAGCCTTCTAGCGAAAAAATGCTGCGGTAATCAAAAATGCAAAATGAGCCCAGACACGGAAAATACAGTGTAGCGCAAGCTTGAAATTGTGCGAAATTAATCAATCGGCATGCGAGGTGATAAATGTAACAGCAGTCGCTTCTGTATCACAGAATTGGACCATAGCGCATCCCTTTTTAGTGCCCAATGCGTGCTTCTAAACTGTTGGCTTGCGACAAGTAGCAGCTAAAGCATATTTTCCGGCTTGCTGTTCTCATTCCAGATGCACCAACTACCACAGGTTCAAGCGCATCCAAGTCAAATGCCGATGGTGAGATTCGTTGCATGTAACAACTGCTTCATTCAAAGTTCCATGTGTGGAGGATATATTTGGCTTGGCTTCACTCGTTTTCAGCATCCCGAGAGTGACTGGCCAATATTACTTCTCATATTCTTATTTTATGCGAGCCTAGTATTTCCAGGCTTGAGCTAGACACAACCTACGCTATTATGGCGATCTCCATTTGCAAGCTAACTATCACGTTGTCAAAAATATGTCTCACTTTGAGAAGTTTATTCACACCTCTTTTTCTCGCCTTAGCGAAGAAATTTGTCTCAAGCTACTTTTGCCAAACCCGTTTGCAAGAGATCTACCCAGTCCATTAGATGTGGTCATTGTCCTGATTATAGCTCGAAAAATGATGATAAACTTACAGATTTCACGGCACATTTAGCGTGAATGTTTGTGTGAATTAATATTTTAGTTGAGTGGTGTTGTAGATATACGAGGTGGGTGTTGTTTTAAATGCAGACGTCGACAGTGGCTACATAAGCTTCGCTGGTTGTCATTGAAAATATTAGACATTATTTGAGAGGTCTCTTCTGAATGAAAAAAAGCAATTTGGTGCGTGTCACGTGCAACGTGGGTCGTTCGAAGCCTTGTAAAGCCTTGCCAAAATTAACAGAGGGGACACTCAGAAATATACACCCTAATCTATCCAAATAAAAAAACAAATAAACATTACAGTAAATTAGGCACCGTTGCTATTATTCAGTTTCGATTATCGCATGTGAGCACATAGCTATTCCTTTAATCTTGTTGAGCTTCGGAACTATTCGCACGTGTACTAACTACTGTTACCGGACCGCTAAATATTTCCGATTCCAGCGACAAACGGCACACTATTGGCGTCGTCAGTTTTATACGGCAGGTTATGGCATATAACACCTGCAGCCCCTACCATAATTGATAACCTGGTAGGCTTCCCTTTTCGTGCAAAGTTGCTTCTAGTATCCATGCGTTGACAAGGTCAACTAGTATAAAAAGAGCACAGACGAGCTGTTTGGTCAGGTGCACAAAACAAAGTAAACAAGTCCGGCAAATTCATGCCAGACGGCAAGAAGTACTAACACTTGCATGTGTCGTTAGTCCAGGTCCCCAAAGAACCACATACTGAAGGTGGAACCGGCAGTCGTGGCATGTTGAATTTAAACAAAATTGTCAACCGGCCACCCGTCCGTATGTTGCTGTCATGATAGGCTAATGCCCATGTTTTAGTTCGCATTCTAAACTGGGGAACCAAACGATTTTATCGTTGTGTAAGGCTGCTTGATTTTGGCTTTCAATGCGATGGGTTTTGCCTGCTTAACTGTGTAGATGTGGGCTAAATGAAGATTGCGCAAACATCTGCTTTGGAAATATTCGTTGGTTAATGACGCAAATCGTGTACTCATGGCCGGAAAGTTGATCTTAAATAAGTGAATTGCAAAAGAAAACTGCGATAAGCGAATCACTTACTTTGTGATGGTGTATATGCAGGCAATTTTTATGGAATGTCAAATCTCACGAATATTATTGTCATCTTAGTTCACTTCTAACAATAGCGTCTCTTTGCAAACATATTTCGGGTAGGCGTGCAGGTGGCATCGTGCTCCAAACATTCGCATAGAAATCAACGCTCTGATAGGTGTATCAAAGACCGCAGTACGAAATCCAGATATTTATTGAGTAAACAGTGAACAGTTAGTAAACCATAAATTTTGTGTTGTAAATGCCGCATTGATTGTGCGCATCAGTTTGGTAATATATTTTTAACGACATACTATCTGTACGAGTACGTTTTGATATGTTCACTGTCCTTCAGGATAAACCATTGTCCATGAACATAGTATTCCAACATCGTTCGCAAAAACCTGAAAATTGGCTGAATTTCACTTGTGAAAGATGAAGAGGGCACATCTTTATGCTCTCAGTTGCTTGACCGCAAATTCGGTACAAAAATGACCAACTGTAAAGCAAACTGGAATAAAAGGAAGTGAGGATTGTATAGACGAGTAACGAGTAACGTGAGATTGTATCCAGCACAAAGATTGCCACGGAATTAAATTATGCTGATTTTTTCACACAACTAGAATCAAGCTAGGATTGGCTGCGCACTTCCTTATAAAAAGTGACCTTGTCATATTGGCGCGGCTGTGGTTCCACTTACAACATCGAACTGACCTCTTTGGTGCCCTTTCTTTTGGAGCGGTCTGTTTAGTCAGAAAATAAATTGATTTTCATCACGACTAGTTGAATATCCAGCTGATGAATCTGTGTGGAAAATTTCTGTTGAGGAGGACGTTCAATATAAATCCTCTAACTGGCCAATTAGAAGTGAGCATTATGGAAAGTATGATAGGTTGAATACGTGCATCACTCGGTTAAGCAATTATGGAGATGAGATTGAATTTTGTAAGCCCAATGATCCTCCAACTGTTCCCCGGCTAGTGTTGTGGAAGGAGTACGTGTCATTTGCCATTGGTGTTTTGTGATATGTGATCACCTAAATTATCGGTAAATTCATATATCTAATTGTGCTCAACCTAAATGAAAGTTCTGGTTGTCTAATGATTTGCTGAAGAAAAAAACTCATTCACTGATTGTTCGAAATCCACCTAGAAACCTTGTCTCTTTGCTCTAGCTCCAAAACTTTAGCAAGCTGTGTTTGAAATATATGTTCAAAACGCGCATACACATATACAGTATTTAAATGCATACACATATGTAACAATAAATATATATATATAATGCTCTCCTTTTAATCAGGCTCATCACTCTATCTACTGCTGAAAGGTAGTGGGCGAAAGTTTTCGCCTCCGTAACACGCACTACGCAGCAGTCAGTCCAAGCACCTGGTTGAAAGGTTTTATTTTTGCTGCTACAATTGCCAAGCTCTCTGGTGGTTAGTAAGCACTAGAAGTTGAATCTGATTTGGAAAGCGCATATAACGAACGAACGTGTAAGTTCTGGTGAAATTCCATGAACGAAGAAAAGCTGGCCAAACTAAAAAACACAGAAAGATTGCTCGAAGAAAACAAAAAAGGGTCAATATTTTCTCGTCCAGTGCTAAACATATATTCAGTACGAAACCAGGGCACCTAGAGATGTAGTTTAGAAAATGGCACGCATGAAATATTTATTCAAGAGAACACTTGCAGTTACAAACATAATATGTTTGTATACTTTGACAAGATAGGAATACTATAATACACAGAATATTAGAATTATTATTCTGGACACACATGAGCAACTGTCATCAAAACAATTTATGCAATATAACCAACGACACATCAAAATTTACAGTTTTATTTTCGCCCCTGTAATTCTTTGGCGGATGTGCTTTGAGGCATGCTGCTCTGCTTTCGAATGATATCACCGCATGGAACTTACAATACTTTGAAGCCTGCAAACCGGCTGCAAACATATGCAATATGCATGGTATAATTCGGAAAAGTTATAAAAGTAACATTTCCTCGGAATATTTGTGACGAAGACAAACGTGGCTGTCACTTATCCAGAAGGAATAGTCTCACTTAGATTAGCTTAAAAAAATAGAGCCCGAAAATTGCAGTGAAGCAAACACGAAATGCGATATAAGAGACTCTAATTAAGCCCTCGTTAAGGGGAGCATAATTTTGAAGATTCAAGATTTTGATTATTCCCTTTGGTGTCTTTATGCTCACTAGTTATTTTAACGAATTTTTGGAAGCTCAATCTAGCAAACCACTTCTGAAATAGTGTAAACCTGATCCTATGACAGCAGTACAGTTGCATTGTTGTTGTTTTGTTCACCAGGCCGGGGAAGTTTATTACAAAAGTTGCATCACCAACCGAGCTGATTTCATCAATGCATTATTAGAGAGGGTGTTTGAGTACACCGATGGGTTGTTTGTTATGCAGTTACATATAATAGCGGAAACACCACTACTGAAATAGGAGATATGCGAGGCCTTTTCGGAATACGATTTCAACGAATGCGCAAAATCCTCGGTCACATGCGCCTCACAATGTCTCTTGATGATCATACAAGCCACGATTCGAGCTTGTTGAAAGCGTGCAGCCCTTATGACTTAGGGCTCGGTTCTTCCAAATTAGCTAACGGGATATTATTGTTTCTTGTTCTGTTCCGTGAAGTACTACCTTTTTTTCTAATCTGTCCTTTTTTTCCTCTGTCATTCTAACATCGTGGACAGAGTAATCCACTTGTCTACGACGGGCATTATTATCTGATAAACATGGGTTCAGTGCAAATTTGTTCATTTTATATATCACGTGCCTCTGTTCCACAATTTTTAACATGTTTGAGGGTGTAAAATTGGGCACTATATGTGCAGGTAACCAAAGCAAACCAAGCGATCGCTCAGAAATAATGCTAAAATGTACGCTGTGTAGTATTTAATTAGCGAGAGAACTGAAGAAAATCTAGTGAGCCTGTCGGAAACAGCGATTCGTTGGAGGAAATGAATGAGGGTTCTGTTTGCATGAGCAAAAAAGGACAGGCGGACGTACCGTACACAAGTACAGGCGGACGTACCACACACACCATCCTCTCTAAACCAAAGCAATTTCATATGGAATGCTTTCTTATTCGCTAAATTTCAAGTGAAGTAAAATCGTCTCTGGGAGGTGTATAACGTATCAATTTTTCACTTTGGTATGCATTTTATTTAGATGTACTAGGATGTAGAACACATTTTGTGTATTTTCCTCAACGGCGGCGGTGTAGATGCAGATTTTCTAACAAACGTAATTTGCGCACATTTTCCGAAATTAGTCTCGTTCTACATATTGTTCAGCAATTCCTAGCTCCTGGTGCTTGAATTCTCAGTGCTCTTAGTTCAGGCCGTATAAAACAGCTAATGACCTCCAAACAACCTGTACAATATGCGCGCCCAAAGTGCTCACAAATCTGCAGTGATGTAAAAAATGGCGAGGGTCGAACCGAGCCCCTACGATGACTCAGAGACTGCTTTCTCAGTTGTCCAGGAACTAGTACGCTACCACCAGAATATCAGCCGGAAAGCTGATATGACAAAATTATTCGACCACGGCTATAATATTCGCTCAGTGTGGTGATGAAATGAAAATGATTGAACCATGTGCTTGCTACTAATGGCGTACTATCAGATTTTAGGCTTCTTATGTTGGCTTGTCCGTTATAAAACTAGGAACCAAGTGCTGCAACAAGGTTTAAAAAGAGGGGTTTTTTCTCTGGGATGTTTAAAGATGGCCTTTTTTGGTATTTCTCCCATGATATGTAGAATTTGCACAAACGTGCATTCATTTCTATGTTTAAACGTCTTATATTTCCACGAGGTTTTGGCTGCAAGTTTTGCTGGCAATCACGTTCTGGAAAAAATATAGCCCACACATGTTTTACGAGACTATTGAAGAACTGTGCCCAATATCAGCTATAGTCGCGCAACAGTTTGGTGTTCGAAAGCAATAATTAGTGCTGTATTTTGCCATTTAAGTAGCATCTAGGCCAGCGCCATTTTATCACGTTGAAAAATCATACAGCGCATAATAGCAATAAACCGTTGCTTGGATCTAGACTATCATACACCCAGTTCTCCGGAGGTATCCGAAAAACCGGACAGATAAGGAAGCTGTACAATACTTTGGGTGTTATAAGGCGTACCACTGTTTTAATGTACTAAGAATGCCCTGGCCTACACTTTACATAAATGGCAAAATATACCGGTGCTTTTGAAAACTAAACTTCCGCACAGCTCCAAAGGATAATGGAGCTAGTTCCGCGCTGGTCACTTGAAAACCGGATATGTGACCAGGTTATACTTTTACGGGTATTTCTCCATGTTAACGAGAGAAAACATTTTTCTAGTGACCCCGAGAACAACGAATGAAAGGGAAGCGGGTCTGCATAGGTGCTAATGGTGCAGTTCAAAAGGGGAAACTGGGCTGAATTAAATGTAGGTGTACATGCCTGCGAATAAACGTTTTGCAGCAGAATATTTCGGGCTGATTCAAAGAAGCCTTTGATGTTCTTCCACCGTGGCGACGAGCATCTTTATATATGTTCTTTCAATTGCATATCGGAGTGTTACATAACCTATGGAATATTTGGATGAAATGTTCGCAGCCAATAAAATTCAGGGAATGACTGCCACCCTACTGAATTTCTCATGGTGTTGCTTGAGATGAGTATGAACGTAACCTCTCGATCAGTAGAAGTAGTGAGTATTCAAAACCCTTTGAAATCCTTTCTTTCCAAAATTTGAACGTAAAATAGTGCACTCATGCCACTTCAAAAGCTCTTCATCGCGAAGTTCCTTTGACTCAGAATCGTGCTCTTAGATTCGGTAAGTTGAGATAAAATGTTCCTGAGTGATGCGGAAAAGTATTTATAAATCTTTACCTGCTATGAATACGTGTGATAATACGAGGAAAGCTTCAGCGTCATTGTGCTTCTCAATTGTGTACTGATTCTGTCCTCAACCTGTAAAATATGTTCATTAATTTTGACGTTTTAAGGTTAACGAAACTGAGATTCTCCTGGAGAATTTACTTTTATCGTGCATATCAGTAAGTCGTATTTACCGATCAAATTCAGAACAGCTTGGGCAGTTTTTGGAACAACTGAGAGCTAGGTGCTTCTACAATTATGTGTTTTTTTCGATCAATAATTTTCATTCTGAAGTAATGTGTCTCCAGGTTAGACTAAAATGCAACTTTTGGGCATAGTGCAGGGGTACATGTGGCTAAGAAATATTTCATGCACGTCTTTCATTTTAAACTACTGAACATAGGCAATGTCACAGAATCACATCTGTAATAAGAGATCAAGAAAGTTCAATTGCAACATCGGCCGTCAAAATCACAGTCTGCCAGCCGGAGGCGCTAAATAAATGACCAGTAAAATACAGCAACGTTACGCAACCCGCCATCTTAATAGGGTTTAGCTGGCTTCAGTTTATACGGCCGTTCATCTTTTGATTGCATGTAAGCATGGCGCTTAACTATTGTGAAATAAGGAACAAACAGTTTCTATCCTTAAAAAACACTGCGTTACGTCAAAGATGGCACAGTACTGCCTAACGTTTTCATAAGAATTCGGGAGGGATACGAACTACAGAACTGAATGCAGTCGTGCCAGACGGTATGCACTTTTGTGTCATAACATGAATTTGCTTCTCAGAAAAAAAGCAATCGATCGGAATGTAGATATTATTGTTTCAAGTAGAACGGGATTATGCGAGTTAATGAATTGCATAATACGTTGTGATCCAAGGTTGGGCATCATTCTGCTGCATAAATAAACTTTCCTTCGCTCGCAAAATAGAACCATATCCGTGTGGAGCTCTCATATGTAATAAGGAGAACAAAGCAAAAGATAACAGTAGTTACTTATTCATTGTTCTCCAGATTGTTTTCATAGGCGCAATATATTAACCTTTATCCACTTCCCACAGAGTTGTTAAACGAAGCCGCATGAAACTGCCAAAATATGCACCTTTTTGATAACAAGACAATTCGTCATGAAGAAATATGTATGTGCATTTGTCTTTGTTTCACAATAATTAGATGGATTCTGAGCAAGAACACTTTTCGGTCATTCAAAATCGTTGTTGTTATCTGTCGAACAGATCTGTATATTTTTGGATTTTAAAGGAGTCTACAGTCTCTTATATTGTTTGTTGGTTTATTGATTTGTTTGAACGCATGTCACCATTTTTCAGCACAATGGTTATAGGGTTCGAACAAATGTTTGCCCCCAATACTGGCGGTGTTGAATTTGTCTTTGCTTAATATAGGCTTCGGTTTTGCAATCTTTTTAATCTGTTGATGCACAGAACGAAGGTTCTTGGAAAGACATTCGAGATTTGGTGCCGATCGTGTGAGCAGTATATCGGCTGGTAACGCAAAAGTGAAAGAGCATTTATGTTGAGAAAACAAATATCCGACTACAACCGGTGGACAAAATCGAAAAAATCTTACCTATTTGTGACACCTGAGAATGTTGTGCAAAATACGGTCCGATGTTCCATGTGTTTCCATAGTTCTTAGATTTCGCTGAGCAGAACAATCATTATTAGGTCACGAAAAATTTAGCAGTCTATACAGTATGCGGTGATGCTCAACCTTTGAATGCATGTATAGTTGGGCTGAGCATTCGAATTCACCATTTCAAACACACCTGTGGCAACCGCGTTTGGCTTGCAGTAGCCGATTCCGTAATTGCTTAAACGTTTTTGGAGCACATGGAGGATCTTGGACCAGATCGTAGCGGTTTCCATTGTTGTGTTTCACTAGAGCACTATGTTGGTAGCGTTTTGCATGTCCAAGCAAAACTTAACAAACGTTTTATTATAATCGTCTACAAAAGGGTTGACATTATTGTTTTGCATGTTTGATACATATTTGTTTAAAAATATTTTTTTCAAGATATATACTAAATTAGGGTTTGCACCGTTGAAAGAGTGAAATAACAGTATGTGTAGACATTCTACTCTTCCGTTTTGCACCTTGTTTCAATTACCCCAGAGTGGCCTTAACAACATCAACAGCATAGTAAAGTTAAGTAGGTCGGCAAACGTACAGCAATTGATTCTCAAACCTTTTGAAAACAACTTCCTCTTAGTTAGAAAACTAAGGTTAATCAAATCCGTTCATGAATAAGTGGCAATGCAACTAACTTGGAACAACGCCGAGAAAGTTACTGAGGGCGGGACCTGTTCCCTGTTCACTTTGTTGTTTAGAACATTACAATTCATTCATCTCCGCAACCTATTCACTTATCCCACCGATTTTCGACATTTTATACCTAATTCGGACATCTAATTCCAAAGACGCTGAGAACTGATCGCTGTACGAAGCGACGCATTATTAGTCGTTATCAAAACTTTTGCTGTTGGCAGAAAAATGGGGTTATGCTCAATCATTCAAGCTTGAGCCTCATACACTTGTTCAACCAATCACCAAGGGTTCTTCAAACAAGCAATCGTTCATAGTAGCTTTGTGTTAATCAGAAAGAAGTTGAAAATAAAATTCATTCCATTATATGAATGTTTACACAAGGCCGAAAGCCAGATCCTCTGAGTTTCTCGAGACAGTTCTCGAACGCCTCACTTAATGTTTTTGTGTGGTTTGGCCTTACAACGGTTTTTACATGTTAAGCACACATGATACTATTGAAATTGTTTTAAAGTATGTATCACTCATTTATTTCCTTACTAAATGGCATCAGTTTTCAAGTTTGAATAGTTAGAACCTCCACAAATTTAGTCCCAAACGTACGTGCTGTTGCAGCACGCTTGCTATCTAAAGACCTTTTACCCTTCTTAAATAAATGATGAGTTGGTATAGGGATGTAAGTTCTTAATTGTTTGAAAGCGTCACGCACTTTGCTGAAATTGTGAAAAAAAGTTTCTATACTATGAACACTCGGCAGTACAAACATGATAATTTGTTACTATAGTGCGTAACTAAATCCCCGTAGTGATTTGATTGCGCTCCTTTTCCTACGGATATATTCTTCCAAACCTCTTGGTCTGAAATGTGCCGCCCTCACAAAACAAGTCGACATCCGTCTTCTTAACAAATATGTCTAATTGGTATGTACATCTTGGTCGGTTTCGTGTAAAGAGAACACATAAATTGTGCATCGGGTAAATATCAGGGCATGGAATGTTTAGTGGGACGAACTATTATAATGAATCCGGTGATTCAACGTGCTTTACGTTGTAAAGACATTTTCTCGTTGTGTGAATCAGGCTGAGGTTAAACGCGAAAAACAACTCCTGCAAAAACAAACACTGTTCTGTCTAAATCGACGTAATACGATATGTAAATAAGGCTTTCGGGTGGGATTAGGCTCATCACTATGTCGATTACATTATTTCCGAAAATTAGCAATCTTACTAAATACATGTTTGAATGAAAACGCCCCTTTGATTTCTGCGCAGTCAAATGGCAGGACTTTTAGAAACACACTAACCATTCTAACACTTCCTCGTGCATCATTTCCCTCATGACCGAATACAGCACAATTACTCTTATTGGTAGCTAATCATGTGTCGTTCTAATCTACTGATGATACATCAACTAGTCCAGGCAATAATTGCATAGGGCCGTAGGACGCGTACAGCAGAAATATTAACGAATTAGTGGGGCGCCTACTCAGAACCCCGAGGACGTCAACGTTTTCAGGATTAACCACGGCTGAATTCTTTACTTATTAGCTGTTGTCGTTCTCAATTAAGGATTACTATAGCATTCACCAGACGTTATTTCCGCATATTCGTGAATTGTGTGAATGTTTTAGGTTTACGTCAACCCAAACGTCAGACATTTTGGAATTCTTATTTGCCGGACGATTGTATTTGCTAAATTTTAGCGCTTAATGACTGAACTAAAACACTCCAAAACATCTTGGCTTCGTTTGATAAATTTTACTTAAATTAACTGCAAAAAATTGGTCCACTATTTGACCTGCTTATTCACTTGGCAAACTGTCGGGCAGAATGCAAATTTGTTTCCATTGAGGGAGGATATATTGGGTTTAACATTCATTAATACGTTGACTGCGCATTGGGTTACTGCGCAAATGTGACGGGTCAGGTCTGGTGTCCTCTACTCCTACGCTACTGGTGTTACTCATATTTTATGGGATAATGAATTGAGTAGGGCTTCGGAAATTTGGAGTGACCAAATACGCATTAACGATATTTTGGGAAGAAAAGGTCATATCTAGCGGTCACAGGAAACAAAACGATGGCGCGACAATGCAAACACAAGACTGTCGTAATTTGAACATCTAAATAAAGAAGAAACAGTTTGACAATTTGGCTTATTATAGATACATTTTTTTCGCGCACAGCACTTGGGTCTCACATGATTGAGGGTGTGAAAAATTGTCCGAACCAGGCGCGGCTTGGTGAGCAGCAATAGTGAATACACTACATTGTAGCTTCGAAAACTGCGCGCTATATGCCAACAATATTTTACAGTCATGCTAAAGATTAGGATATGATGAGCTCACATCTGACACTCTGCACTATATTTCGCAGAAGGGGAAGTGAGAATGACTTGGTTGTACATTTATGTAAGGAATATTATTGACTAATTTGGCGCATAATGCTACAGGCAATTTGAAGTATGCAATATAAGTCAGGCTTGGACATACTGATGGCTGATACATTTGTTAAAATTCTGTTCATCTTTTGAACTTTTAGCACAGATCTTTTAGAAAAGTGCTCAAAAAATATGGCGCAGGTAAATATTTGAGTCCGTACAATAGTGCGTTCATTGGGTCGCTGTTTAGTGGGAGTTTGACTTCAGTGGCAAAACCCGAGCTAAATATCTTTATTCCAAAGATGAATAGAAGCGGAAAAAATCCTAATGTTTTGCTGTCAGTGCATGGGACGATATCCACCCGGCCGAACGTGTGTAGCAAACTGCTTGCAAGCATTCACATCCATCTACATAGAACATTATTGTGCAGTGGTATGTGAAAGCCTCAATTAAGTTAAGGTGTCTCAAATCTCAAGCCCAAACTTTAGGAAATATTTGGATTGAACCGGTCCCCTGATTTGGAGGAAAATAATTTCTCAACTGCAATAATAATAGAATATTATTAATAACATTTGGTAATAACATTAGCAATAACATTAGTAATAACATTAGTAATAACATTTATTAACATTTAGTAAAAATAACAACACAATTGTGTTGCCTCGTCCGCTGGTGCTGACACATTTCCTGGCGAATTTCTAGATTGAGCAAAATAATGAACAGCAACCTTGGATACCTGACCTACCAGAATTCTCCACAGAGATGGATGGTTTTTGTGTACGTCACGATTTGAATTGGATTCGATTATTTTAACGTTATTTTGACCTGCTTCTCCCACTCATGTAGAGATGATACACTTGGGTGTTCGATTAGGTTTGCTCATGCCCCTGAACAAAACCCGAAGAGGCGTCCCTCCAATTTGTGGGACTATTTTGCACGGTTACAACTACGACACACGAATGAATATATAAGAACACACGTTTTGATAAACTTGTTTGGGCTTGATATGAACAACACTTTCGTCTTCTATCCTATCCATTTTTATGCAGAATAGAAGGTAGCATTCTGAAGTTAGCATCCTACCATTGAGTTGGCAATATTATTCATTCATGTGTTCAGGGAGACTCAGCCGGTTGTTCCCTGTTCTTGTCCCACATGTCGGTGTTACCCACAAAGCAAACATATTTTTTGGTCTTTTCCTAACTTAGCAGATTTCATCTGCTTGTAATTAGTATTTCCACCCTGCTTCCTCAATCGCGACCAGCTGGAAATGGGAATACGGAAAATTCTCGAGAATCCACGTGTTCTACCTGTGAATGTTCCCCAGGATTATTAGTTTGTGCCGATAGATGACTATCTGTTTGATCTGATTTATTGCTTATTGCCTGCCTTCAAGCTTCCACAGGAAAATATCTGGGACATTCTGAGCCTCGCTAAAATCGTGGTTAAAAACCTGATATTATCCGTGCTTTGTGCTTCGTGATTCCGACGATATGTTTATGTACTCCAACAGCCCACACAAACGCCGAAACGCAACCTTTAAAAATTCAAAACAGCTTCTTTTGGAGGTTACGGTAACATGCACCCAATGGATGTCCTAAGACAATTACTACCTTGGTTCATCGAACAAAAGCAGTTGCATGTTTTTCACCGCGAAAGGTTGAAAACACTTGGGATATCCATAATCCTACTCAAAGCAGTTGGGACAAGCGGCAGTAACGTATTCATTTTACTGCAACTCCAAATAGTCCACTTCGTTTTTTCCTATTAGTTGTAACTACAAGAGGCGGGGATGCAAGTTAATTGTTTCTAAAGAATAACATCAAGAATAAAACCATTCTGAACCTTAACTTATCGTGCGCACGTATTTAAGTTTTTCTTAGGTTGCGTGTAAGGCGGCAAAACTGGTATCACTAGATTCCTGACAAAGACTCCTGAATGGTGATACTGGCTACTTTCAAGATTGCTGTGGCAGCAAGTAGATCACTGTATGGTGCTTCAATTAGAGATGCCGGCAATAGCCCCAAAATGCTGTTTAGTTTAGTTTGTGATAGGCAACAACATGAAACATTTCCATCCCTTTGAATTCTCAGATGCTATTTGGAAGCGTCGGCAGAATTAGTTCCCCAAGAAATCCCAGGATATAATTTTATCCGTACTGTGCTAGCCACAGGTTTTTATAAAATAGCAGTTTTTTAAGCAACAGTTATTTTTATGTAATAAGTGGTACAGACGTTATTGCAACTCCTAAATCAGTCCACTATGTAACCCCACACACTTGTGGAGAAGAAAAATGGTGTTCTAGCCTTTTTCATAGAAAGTCCCAACAGTTTCCACAAAGCCACGCTAGAATGGACTGACAGTTGCACAATTGCACACTCGAGCCCAGGGGACGCTCGGTTACCTTAAGTCGTTCCCATCTGCCATTTGGTCATTTAAAATAGCCTATTGACTCTGGCCCTCTCAGTTAAATTATTATTTTGACATTTGAATGCTATATTTCAACTCAAAATTAAAAAAAAAAATATATGAGCGAATAATCCGACTATGAAACATCGAATGCTACACAATCTGGCATAAAGTAGAATAGACTGACAGGGACCGAATCCAATAAACTTATGACCAGAATAGTTCATCGAACTCACACCCATTTCGAAAGTGACTTGCGGTTTTTCTTTGGTACAGATGCTGAGCGATCTTGGACAATAAAAAAGGTAAGCGAATGTTCCAGGGTTTGTTCCATTTCTCATTTAGTGCTTTGGCAGATATGACTAAACCCACGTGGCCTGTCAGCTTTCAGATCCATTTCTACAGTAACAATCCTGATACTAGTAGGAAAAAGTGCGCATTTTAGCTCTGTTTTCTCTATGGTGGAGCGCAGGTGGTGGGTAATAAACATTACCCAATGGCTTCACTCTCACTTAACATTATCGCCAATGAGGTAATCAGGCAAGCGCTTGAAGGTTTTTTGGACATGTAACCAAACACACCAATTACATTTCAAAGAAGGGAAACACGGAATTACGAAGCGTTCCGTGCATACTGGAAGTCTTGTAAATTCTCTACACACGCCGATTCGGGAGGCCCTATAAGGAGCGTCTCTCAGTTAACATCAATACTATTATCTACTTCTACTCAAATTGAATTGATTCCAAAAAATACCTTCACTTGAAAGTCATGAGCGATTTAACTCTTCAGTGGAGTGTTTTCACAAGGCCGCCTCATAAGTTAGTTGTTACAGTATCTGAAACATACATGTAAAAACGTAATACAATATTATTCGTCAACCTTCTACCGGTTTTACCCCCGTTTTCAAGCTCATTCAAATGATTTTTTTCAACCCAACGGTATCTTTTGTTTATGTTGTGAGGTATTGGGTCAAACAAAAGCATTCAATGGAAGCACTCATTCATTAAGTTGGAAAGTGCTACTCACTTCGGAACCAGAAGCTTAGGTGTGCATAGGAATGGCTCTGGTTGCAAGGCTGTGGTGAAAGCATTTTGTTTCATGCCGCACGTGATCAATATTTTTGACGACATGCAAGTTTCGTGATGTTCTGGAGAATCTGGATGTGCGCGAGTACGTCGGAATAGAACCTAACACCCTAAACGTAACGTTGGTGGACGGTGATGTTAGTGCTAAATGTGTAGACATAGTTAATCTGACGCGCCAGCACAAACACACACCTAGTTGGCACTAATGGTGACGCTACCTGTGAGGCGCGTGACCTATTTCAGAATGGTGATCTCACAATCGCAAAAAAGTAGTGACTTTGATTGGCAGTTGCTTTTTTCACGAAGAATCTCGACCACATTTACAGATGCTGCAAGCCAGCGTAGATTGCGTACAAGAAATTTTACCATTCTCAGGTATTGTTTCTGCTTTCGGGTTCATATGAGTATGATGCTAATAATGGTTAATAAAATAGATAGTAGCGCAGCCCGGTGAATCCGGTCAAGGCATGCAGTACAGAAGAAGTATTTTTTTCTTTGATCACTTCGGTTCACCATTTTGGGCGATATTTTCTTGGAGCAGCAATATTCAACAATTTCACGCAACACGCTCAGTCGTTGTTTCTCTTCACGGAGTTATTCGGTGCTCCCGTGAAGCCTAATTTGGCTTTCGCTTCAATTACCTGGGGTGAATTTTGGCGCAGAATACGCAAAATCACCAATGTATTTTTCCAGTTAGAGTACAAGCAGTTTCTCTGTAGAAGTACCCCATACCTTGCAGTCAAGATTCTGGCGTAGGGACTGACCGAGCAATGACCTATATGGCTTGGCATGAAGCAACCAATTGGATCACAGCGTTGTAAATATTCACAAACAACCAGTTCACATTCCAAGATTAGTTAATTTTGTCAGGCTTGCACAACCATTTGGATGACTACCCGCATAATAATGTGTTCGGTCCACTTGTGATCTGAGTAACTCTGTCTTTTGTTGGTGAAGTCGGAGTGATCATACATTGGCAATAAATGGCTGTTTTGTGCACTCCTTAGTTGGCCGTAAGTATACATCTTTAACCGCTACAAGGCAAACTTCTTCTTCGCGGTAAGTGAACACTTACATAGTGTGTTTCAAGAAAATGAAATGTGTGAAGACAACTTGATTGGAATGCTGGCGGTAGCAAAGCACCTATCAACAGCTTATGCCAGCCACAAAAATATATGAATCTCGCGGATACCGGCATAACCTGAATGAAATCCTCACAAAACACCCTTTTCGTAACAAACAGTCGTAACCTACGGCGGAACTAATTTCATCTAATGATCTGCAGCGGAATCAGGATAGTCACAATTCTTTTGGGCGAAAAATGCGAGACAATCTTCCGAAGTTCTACTCGCTTCATTCTTATTTTAGCATGCTGATTTGTGTTTATGCTGAAGCTCTCGTGTATGAACAGGGGGTCAGAAAACACAACTGGGCTTTCTGTGAGAGAAATTGTCGTGACGCCACAACATAAGCAAATTATGATGGAATTTCCTGGAGCAAGATATTAACAATGTTGACAACCTTGGAATATATTCGAAAGAATAGGCCGAGGTCGAGGTCAGTGATCAGGAAACGCTTAGACAATCCATGAGAATTCCCGTAAATAAAAATACCCCGTAATTAGAGTGACCCTTTGAAATTCGCACGAAATCGAGCTACCCATAAATTAAACAGGCTGGTGTAACTTAATGAAAAACGAAGGCCTATGCCCAGTGGTTTCAATTTTTTAAGCACAACGGAGCATATGATGCCATCTCCTGCGTTGAAAGCAAGTGTGAACTTGAAGTCAGAGGAAGTCCCACGTGTCCAACTGAGGCTTCCTCGTGTAATTGGGTTGGTCAATCAAACTCTTTTGAGGCAAAACTTTACGTTCCACAGAATGAATGATTACAGGAGTGCGTGGTATCAGTCCATGAACTCAATCGCTTCCCTCAATAGAGGCACCCAGTGTCTAAAAATTCCATTCGGCTTTGCTCCCCTGGTTAGGCCTTTAAGTATTCCTGGGTTGCGTCAAAGCGTTATGCGTTTCTAAACGAAGCACTTCACCGCACATATGACGGTTCCTTCTGCGTAACTCTGGGGCCGACGATTGAATGTTTTAGTGCTTGTAGCATTTCAACTGAAGCTAACTACTCTGTCTGTCATCATTAAGAGCAAGGTCATCTCCTAAATGCGCGTCACATCCATTAAAAAGTGCGATATTGTTGCGTTACTTGTGGAATAAATGGTCTTATTAAATGCTCTAACCAAAAGTATTAACCAAACGATCAATGCGTGTCTGACGGCCAGCGGGGGTTCCTGAAAACGTAACCTGCCGGTGAGGTTACTAGCTCATCGTGCTTCCATACATACGG
>NW_008752358.1:49468-66557 GCF_000715545.1 Opisthorchis viverrini
CTCTGTCTGTCATCATTAAGAGCAAGGTCATCTCCTAAATGCGCGTCACATCCATTAAAAAGTGCGATATTTTTGCGGTAGTTGTGGAATAAATGGTCTTATTAAATGCTCTAACCAAAAGTATTAACCAAACGATCAATGCGTGTCTGACGGCCGGCGGGGGCTCCTGAAAACGTAACCTGCCGGTGATGTTACTAGCTCATCGTGCTTCCATACGGTATACCACGGGTAAGACTCTGTTTACTCTAACGTACGGTCGACATCCGCTCCCTCCATTTGATTAGGGAATTAGGATGTGGCTGGCAACACACTTGTCTCCATAGGGGCTTAAGTAGGCGGTTGGGAAATGTTGAAAAAACCTGGCCGCTGTTTATGGGGGACTATAGAAATTAACGGCAAGTCGGTAGGCACGACCATTTTCCATAGGTGCGAAGCTCAAGTGAAAGGATACACCAGAATCGTGGAAGAAGTGGACTGGGGGCGCTGAATTTGGTCAGCCGACAACAAGGTTTTGTCTTCGTTACCGAACGCCGGTGAAAAGTCTATACAATTCAAGAAGGTTGATGATTAAAAAGAGTAAATGGAACTCAGCTTCGTAGATGGTACGGTACACCAGAGGACTGAGGACGTCAGTGTGACAACGGCAGAAAAACTCAGAACGAAAGCGCACATTTATCCAAGGCTCCGAAAGGTTATGACCAGTTATGGCTGACATGGGTCTTCATGAAAATAGAACAACAGGCCCCATAGACACGTGCATACTTATATAGGAAGGTATGGTTCGTAACTACACGGTCCTGATCAATCGCAAAAAGTCACATTTGTCCCATCAGTCACTTGATTCAAATATTAACCGACGTAATATGAGCACGCTTATTCAGAAAACAGATTGTAAATGCATTTCTTGATAGGCTACACGTCCGTTAGTTCATTTGTTAAGATCATGTTTCATCCAGTATGTGGCTGCTGACTGCTACCTATGTTTTGTCTATTGAAATATTCCCATCTCTAACAGCTTCACTATCAGCACCCGATTTTTATAAACACACCAAAATTAGTGGTATTCCTGAACAGCTCAGTGAATTTATCTATCAGATTCAGTCTCTATATCATTGGTGGATGGTTTTCAAAAGCAGAATCTCCGCACATGACGGAATGAAACAAATGTCTGGCGTAACGTGTTCAGGAAAATGCACTTTCTCCTGAACCGACTGACACCAATAGGTCATTTGAATAAATTACCTGAACTCGTTACGACTTTACTGGTCAAATTCAAAATACCTAGCAGTGTACTCTATATCTGTGGTGGAATGAAGATAAATGCTTCTCAAGAGGTCAATAGAGCCATGTCACCCGTCCGGGTGAAGAGCCAGGTGTACCGGCCATCACAAGTCACCTTGGGCTATGTGACGTCCACACTGACATATTGCACATAACCCACTGTGCATATATTGCTGATTTTTTTCAATTTTTATTCAGAAAATACTTTGTACGCGAAGTGAAATTAGAGCTATCTGCCATTTTTCACTGTAAATACTGGGTTAAACTGGCAATATCTAAGGTAAGTCAACAAACTCCAAAGTCGCCGCCTCAAGCTTTGCACCCTGTTTCTTCGTTTGCAACACGTGCAAAGCACAAACAAATGAGTGATTTGGAATGGAAAGCTGTGCTGAATGAAGGCTGTGCTCTACTTGGTCGGATAGCTGTGATTAGGTAACACTTTGCCTCAGGATTCTGACATGTGTGAAATTTGGTCATGATAGTAGAACATGTAAGCGGTTACGCAAGAGTACGCTAAAGTCCGCAGGACGTCATTACCGGTAAACTCTGTTTTGCAAATTTTGTATCCCGGCGATTCTGCCTTCGCGTATTATGTGACTACCGGCTCGCATTTGCTTAGGTTACAAAACCTAAACCTACGAAATATTCTCGGTTGTACTGTTTCGTCTCTTAATTTCTAGAATTTAACACGCGTTTGTCCGCAACAATTTGATGATCCCCTATTTTCGCTATGAAATTCTGAGACAGTCCTCGAGGTACTTCCTCTAGGAATGACAAGTGAAGGATGCTGACATCGTTTGGCCGGGCAGGGTCGTTAAATATCAAGTTGCAATTTGATTTCAAAAAACGAGGGCAAATCCGGATTTTTGCGGGTTTCAGTGTGTAGTCTTGTGACGCCGAATGTAGCCCACAGTTCGTGGCGCCTTAGCTTCATCGAGCTGGAAACAACCATATGCATTTCAAATAAAGTACCCGACACCTTGGTGGTACTTTTACAAACGTGAAATCTGTGTGCCTCAAGTGCTGTCAAAAAACGGCTAGTATTTAAACCCACGCCTTCCACAATTTATTGGGAGGGGATGACCCAAGTGGTGAATGCGCGAATTTGCCAACCGGAATTTCCGCCCCCCCCCCACCAAACCCGCCCTGTGACCTATCGACTTTCCCAGTCTAGACTTAAGCAATTAGCAGCATCTTTGTCCTCGTGGACTTTCGCCTTTCATGGCATTTGGGCACAGCACGGGTGAATTTTGACGGTTGTTCGTTGCCTACACGTAATATTTAAGACTTATGTCTGGACACCTTGGAGAAAGAACTGGCTGTGTTTGTTATTCCATACCAGTCAAACTCTCAGATTCAGATCTGACGAGTGAGCAATTGAGTAAATTCATCCATTTGAACGTAGCGTCAAACCTACGTGGAATGACTAGCAAAATCATGTTTGAACCCGCATCGACGAGCCTTTGAGCAGTGGCGCTTTTATTGCTAGAATCACTAAGGGCAGATATGTCCTAGACATGCGTCTAGTGCAAAATCAAACGCAGTTTAGAAAAGGGTTCAAATGGATGAGCGGAAAACGCGTTTTCGTAGCACAATGAGCGTAAACGATCATGCGAATGATTACTCAAGTTGAGTCATGCTGAAGCTTGTTCGTTCAAGGGTTAGTGTGAATTCAGTCCATGACACTGGCTGCACAAGCTTCGATAGGTGTGTCGGAAATGTTCGAAATAACCCCTGAAGCCCATGATGAGCCACCAAAATAAAGGCGCACCACATAGTCGATTCCTCATGTTTAGAGGATCACGGGATCGCGCTACCAGAGCACGTACAATGTACGTTTGTGAAGTCAGCAGACGCCGTGGACCACGGTCAGTTTCGTATGGGAAGCTATTATAAAATATTTAGAGATACCGCTCAGAATAATGGGTATCACCGCCCGTGCGTATATAGCCCCTTTTTGGGCCAACTGAGCTTCGGATCTATCCGCTCAATTCGTGCAATATACAGTTGTCAAATCGCTAACTAGTTTTATTGCTTTGAGAAAAAAACATAAAGGCGCACCACATAGTCGATTCCTCATGTTTAGAGGATCACGGGATCGCGCTACCAGAGCACGTACAATGTACGTTTGTGAAGTCAGCAGACGCCATGGACCACGGTCAGTTTCGTATGGGAAGCTATTATAAAATATTTAGAGATACCGCTCAGAATAATGGGTATCACCGCCCGTGCGTATATAGCCCCTTTTTGGGCCAACTGAGCTTCGGATCTATCCGCTCAATTCGTGCAATATACAGTTGTCAAATCGCTAACTAGTTTTATTGCTTTGAGAAAAAAACACGGCATAAACGACAATGAGTATATCCAAAAAATATGCGGTAAAACGGAGTCATCCACCAAGTGTTCTAGTTGGTATATTGTACTACCCATTTCGGCTCTGATATCGTAGATGGCAGTGGGTTGGTGCCTGAAAGTTGGCTTACCCAACTCCTACGCGGAGCGTGTTTACAAATTGTTCAGCGGCGTGCACGGAACAAAGTATACGAAGTCGATAAATCCATCGTCTACGGCGAAAGGTACCAACAGGATCCTGGTCACCTCCATGAATGACAGCGAAACCGGTATTCACGACATACCGGAATAATTAATGCGTTAACCGGCCTATTTGTTCATGCGTCACTAAACTTTTAGTTCCCTGTCCAAGGTTATTCGTGGAAGGTCACATTATAAACTGAGTAAACTAATTATGTAGATTTTGCGTTGTGTCAACCTGCCGTAATAAAGCTATTCATGCGAGGCCCTGATTTCTACTGATATAGGGGTGTGCAGGCAGGTACAAAGTATTCTGCCTAATTATTTGGTTGAAGGATATGTGATGGGCAATCATGCGTATATTGAAAGCACCAGCTGCGTTTACTTGGCCAAGCATTTGACAAAAATGCATAAATTAGCAATACAAATCACGATGGGATATCACCTTTTTGCTGACGGTTTAAATTTGGAAAACTGTTGCAGAATGTCTCGTCTCCTAAATGGGTAATAATAAGAGGGAGCACATCTTTTTAGTCCAATATGCTCGGCTGCATATTTAGCCTCAAAATCAGCAGCTGTAAACAAACTAGAACGATTTGAAAGGAGAATTGTGCGAATGATGACCGAGTGTGAACTTTAAAGCAAACAGCGGAATGTATTCGCCAGTGAATAAAACTGCGAACGGTTCATAACAAAGCTCGCGCCATGATGAGACTGGTTGCGTATGTCGTTCTGAAGTGGAGGTTTGCTATTGGCGCTTCTATTCTTCTACCCACATCAAAATAACAAGTTTGCTACGCATATACTAATTTTCAAAACTGACGGTATTGGTGCGTTCCCTTTTGATAATGTGTTTATTTTGCTAAAACTTAACTGTATTTGCTGCCAACTGAGAAATAAGACTGTGGGGGGTAGCTGCGTAGGTGGTTCTATGTAAATCCTCTAAAACGTCTAATCTAACTAAGGCGTTGGAATGTATAAATAAAGTTGAAGCCTGTATCGGTTTATTTTGGAAAATTGCTGAGATGAAACTAATTTTGGTAAACTTTCTTACCATCCAACAACTCAGAAGCGAGTGCTTGGGTAAGAGCGATTTGTTCAGTAGCGAAACGGATGACACGGCTGGCTAGTGAATAGCTGAAGCAAAGAAATTAGCACATACACACTGATTTAAAGCGGTAGAATGTAAATGACAGTACGAATTAATGTATAAACTGGAAAGTAAGTTTACATCTTATGGTGCAAGCTAGTTGTCAGTTCTGTAAAAAGTACTTTATCAAAATCATTTTCACCGACGAAGCGGATGCCATTGTCCTTACTAGTCTCTACGCCAGTGTATATGAGCTGGTAAAATGATGTTCTAGCGTACCATCACTAGGTAGTACAGGCAAGTTCTACAGCAGGTACGCAAGCAAATCGAATCTCTTACATCTAATCACCTAAATGAGAAGATGAGAGGCTATATCTGCTGATGTGTCTTGGCACGTCTGAATTCCCCATTTGAGAAAGTTATGCCTTAAGCCAACGTTTTACTCACTGCTATAAATAACTCAAAAGGTAGTTTCCGCAAGGGTCTATTTTATGTGAATTTGTGTAAAAATCCGCAGTCCCCTTCATAGTTTGAACGGGACCGTCGAAAGCGGGACCTAACCGTTTTGATGCCATCAGCAATCTTACGCTCCAAATTTATTCAGTTTTTGCCTCTGATTCACGGCACTACAACTGTCAATCCATCAGAATTTAACAAATCAGGACTTGAATTACAACGTTTCAGTAATTCCCAATTTCAACGCGGCAACCATTCAACACGTCAAACCTAAACAAATGTGCTCGATCCTGTCACACAATAAACAAATTCCCAAATAACCCTTATCGCTTATCAGTTACGTAAAAGAAGGTGTGCTGCACAAATAAAAACTTCAACTCATAATTTTTGAACATCCACAGACAACATACCACAGGAGATATCAGAGGAGCTTTCAAAATTGAAAGGTATGTTAAACAGTACTAATCTTGCTGTATAGGTGCATTGGTGGGCCGGCTTAGTCGGACCTACTAGATTATCATTAACAAACCATAAAATATTTTGCAATAAAAAGTGGAACAGCTGCCACAACAAGATGTAACGTCTACTGTTAGAANAGACGTGCCAAAAAAATCCACAAACAAAGAGTGATGTGTGAGACGTTTTATAGTTACTCATGTCAAACAACAAAAAACAATTACCCATAGACAGCAAACGGGCCAACCTTTACACACTTTTCATTGAACTAAGTTGACAATAGAAAAAACACATTATAGGTAGGGACGTTGTTCTAGGTTGTTGCACGTGAGACGTTGCCTGCAGCTTCAAACGGAATGACATGGTTTGGTATGGCGCGAATTTCATGGATTGTTATAACGGAGAGAAATGAGGGATTGTCGTCGAACACAACTGTGCATGATAAGCACTCGTACGTCAAATCTATATTTCCTATTCTTCATGTAATCGTTTAACATAAGCCGATATACTCATTGGGCATTTCGTTGTGCCTCAAGATGTTACTAGTTCACGAATGTAGCAGATATATTTCTGCAATCAAACCGGCGTAAAACTTCAGGCATGTACGCAGCATAATGCTAAATCCTTCAAAAAAACCTTCTTGAAATATTTTTATCGAAGAAAATGGCAGTTGTTACTTGACTATAGGACTCACTATTCATCGACCTAACGTAAGATGAGGGGGAGCGGCAAAATGGAGTGTGACAAATTCGAAGAAAGTAGATAAAGTTTTGGTGCATGCCCGATCCACAAGCTTAGCTATCTTACGACCGTTATGGTGTCTGTCGCCTTTAACCGACAAGTTCTAATACGCTGGCCTTATGCTCACTGGTTATTTCAGGATAAAAACCGAGAACCAGAAATTGTGCAGAAGTGAAAACGTAATTCTGCCGTAGCAAGAAGTGCATTTGTGTATAACGCCAGAAATAGTATTGCAGAAAACGAAGATATGCAAAGCCTTTTTTAGCGGTGGAGGCAATTTTCACAAATGAGGAAAAGCCCGCATTTTGGTTATCCAGTACGCTGAGCAATTGGCAGAAAATTGCTGAAATGTGCTACTCTGTCTCAAAATCTGGGTCAAAGTATCCACCTACAGGTGTTTGTCTGCACTTGGTTAGGGCAACAGAACACTGGTCTATACTAACCGCCTAGGAATGGAGAAATGGCTGGCCTTCACACGGATCTTGTTTAACGTGCTGTGTTTGACAATTTGAACACCGACATAATTGATGCTACCGTGCAATTCGTGCACAACACAGGTATTTTGTGCGGCGGTTCTAATTTCGCTGTCATTTTATTATCACTGACATAGTTACCCGTATGTTTGCAGCATGATATTTGGTTTTAGTAACACATCTTGTGTCGCAGTTTGGTTAATTATTATATCACGTGCAACTGTTTCACATGCGTTAAAATTTTGTGACAAAACAGCATTGGAGCTGTGCTGAATTGAAGTAAAAACAGTAAAAGTTCCGAAAAACATAGGCCACTTGTAGAAAGAAATGTAAGGGGGTACTAAACATGTCATTAGAATTCACAAACAGGCGTACTTTAATCTTTTTCAAACATCGATATCTCACACCATATGCCTTTGCTCTTTGCCAAATTCTAGGTGAAAAAGAATCTTATCTAAAATCTATACAAGGTATGCCATTTCCGTTTTGATGTGCCATTACTTGAGTATACCTGGATGAGGCATACATTTTGTGTTTCTATTTTTAACATAACTGCGATGTAGACATTATAGTGAGCGCTCTTTGTGCACTTTTCAAGTTACTAAACCTTAAGGTAAAGCATCTTTAGGACGCGTTTTCTGAATGTCTGAAACCTCACTTTCCAAAAGTAAATGTAATACCATTGGCCCCCAATAATTATAAATCCAAAGAAAAACGTTCTGCGTAATTTCCTCTATTCTCATTGATGCGGGCTCAATAGAAAGGACGTGCAGGTGCAGTGTTACTACTATAAACGTTTGCAAGTTTTAGGCAAATATTCTTCGGATGTTTTGAGAAGGCTTTTGCCCTGCTTATCACTTGACGCCAAGTATTTCCTTCCAGGTTATTTCTTTTTTTATGCGCGAACGCTACTGAAACTCCGAAAAGCGTCGCTAAACATTCTCCCCGACTGTTACCAAAATGACTACGAGAAAATGCAACTTACAGGCTCAAACGCAATTAGGTCCGAGAGCATCCGGCTCTGGTGTCATGATATGTATTTGTCTTCTGGTAGAAACAACTGATTGAAATACGGACATTGATTTCCGACCGAAAAACGTATGCGTTCCTATTTACACGTATTAAAATAGACCTTGCCAATAAGCTTATGCGGTACAACCGCCGTCATGTGTTACTCTCCTATAACTAACAGAATTGATATAAATTTTAACAGTATAAGTGTCACCAGTGGGTCATTAATTTCTCAAGCTAATAAGTAATCATTTGTATTGTTTGGTGTTTTTATCTAGGCTAGATATAAACTTATTGTTATTCAATTTTTACAGAGGCTCTCACAGGAACTAAACAAGAATTGGAACGTACGCATGCAGTGATGTAAAATGATTTGCTATAAAGAAATAGATCAAAAGGACGCGATTTCTGAATGTCTGAAACCTCAATTTCCAAAAGTACATGTGATACCATTGGCCCTCAATAATTATAAATCAAAAGAAAAACGTTCTGCGTGATTTTCTGTATTCTCAGTGACGCGGACTTAATGGAAAGGACGTGCGGGAGCAGTGTTTGTACTATAAATGTTTGCAAGTTTTTAGGTAAATACTCTTCGGATGTTTTGGGAAGGCTTTTGTCCTGCTCATCACTTGATGCCAAGTATTTCCTTCCAGGTTATTTCTTTTTTTATGCGCGAACGCTACTGAAACTCCGAAAAGCGTCGCTAAACATTCTCCCTGACTGTTACCAAAATGACTACGAGAAAATGCAACTTACAGGCTCAAACGCAATTAGGTCCGAGAGCATCCGGCTCTGGTGTCATGATATGTATTTGTCTTCTGGTAGAAACAACTGATTGAAATACGGACATTGATTTCCGACCGAAAAACGTATGCGTTCCTATTTACACGTATTTAAATAGACCTTGCCAATAAGCTAATGCGGTACAACCGCCGTCATGTGTTACTCTCCTATAACTAACAGAATTGATATAAATTTTAACAGTATAAGTGTCACCAGTGGGTCATTAATTTCTCAAGCTAATAAGTAATCATTTGTATTGTTTGGTGTTTTTATCTAGGCTAGATATAAACTTATTGTTATTCAATTTTTACAGAGGCTCTCACAGGAACTAAACAAGAATTGGAACGTACGCATGCAGTGATGTAAAATGATTAAAGAAATGGATCATAATTTCCTTTTAGGCTTCGCAATAAAATAGACTTGGAGCACAAAAATTCACTGGTCACCTTGGGGGTTAGCTATAGAAAAAAATTGTAAAGTTTTAGAATTTTTGTCTATTTCCTAAGATTTCTCCGATACGTTCGCTATGGTGAACATCAACAGTATCCCGCAATTTATCTTCGCCAACATTTACTACCGTTACTGAATTTGTGTTCACGTTATATTCCGAAAATTCCCATTTATAATAAGAACACAGATGGGTTGACGAACATGTTTTCGGCAAGGTCTACTACGGAGCTGGTTATCGTCCTCCTGGTCCCAGAAGCTAGCCAGGGTGGATTGTGTTCCTTTACTCTTTGGCTGAGTTGCCTAGTCGTGCGTCCGATGTATTCCGCTGCACAGCAGCAAGAGAATGATTAAACTAACATATTTTGGGCGTGGACAGGCACTCTATCCTTGAGATTAAAGGGGCACAAACGATTGCTGGTGAACCAGGTTTGGAGTTTTGCGGCCGGGAAAACTTTGTTCAGACTGGTGGAAAGTCTTCTGTTCAGTAGATCGGCCGTTATACTACTTTTGGTCACGGCTTTTTGCATAACCTCAAGATGCTTAGTAGTACCTTATTAGTTGTAAATTAATCACGCAATAAAATAAGAGTGTGCACTAATTTTTCAATGTAATATCCCCGAAACAGTGGAGAAAATGTATAGCATGTATAGACCCTTCTTCGAAGAGGTTTAGAATTTCCTACTGGCCGCGCACTTAGGCAAATTTACCTGATAATTTTCTTTGTTATGTTGTTGAAGGTAAAAGTATGGGAAGATAGTTTGCTTCGGTTAAGCGGCGGAACGACCGCATCATTTGGTATTCTTGTGTTATCTATAGGTGCTGAGGAGAGAACCAAAACAAGATTGTCAGGTAACGTCTCCCCATAAAGCAAGTCTGAAAA
Source organism: Opisthorchis viverrini (assembly GCF_000715545.1). Taxonomy (NCBI): domain Eukaryota; kingdom Metazoa; phylum Platyhelminthes; class Trematoda; order Opisthorchiida; family Opisthorchiidae; genus Opisthorchis; species Opisthorchis viverrini. The sequence goes on from NW_008752358.1 coordinate 59,622, forward strand.
CCCTTTGTATCTCATTATACAATCATTTAAACTAATATTGCGCGGTTGATAGATGTCAAAAGTGATACGTTCTCCAAACACGATATAAAAGATAATCTCGTTTTGACCCCAGCAGTAACCATGCAAGTAAAGCCAGTAACACTTAGGGCTGCAGTGTAGAAGAGATTTCATCCAAGCTGATTTTTAAGAGGTTCTCCTTAGCTCAATACCTACATAACGATAACTTATGCATGTAAAAATCTTGCAAAGGCAAGCACAGTGGCCGGCTTGAGGAAATCGTGTTACGCAGGAGGCGGTTTGCCAGATCATACACCAACTTCTGATTTTACTAAGCTCTACGGCTACGAAAAATGAAAGACGAGGTAAAGGCAATTGTAAACTCTTGCGAGTGTCATAGAAAAGTAGGAGTTAGCCTAATTCCTGTTGATGCATCCAAAGTAATGCTATTGTGGTATATATTATTATGCAACCTACAAGCAGTACAAAGCGATTTCCATAAACACACAATATCTGGGCATACTGCTGACCAGGGAAAGCGTTCAAAATCCCAGAGGAAACTCATTTTGCATGGAGAAAATGATTATAGTAAATATCAGGTGCTTTGTGAATGCGTGACATTGTTTCCGTTCCAAAATAGCTTACGTCGTAAAGTGAAGGACAAACTATTCTATTTGCTGTCAACTAATTCCTGGTTGATGAATAGAGAGACGTAGCGAAGTCGCCACGCTAAAGAAAAATAGGGTTTCATGCCCTACGCAAAGCATGGTTGATCTAAAACCAAAAGTTTTATGCGAAATATTGAAACTTATGCTCACTAAACCCCTGCGTCAAATAATGTTCGGTCACGTTGTTTATATTTTTGAAAGAACTGCTACTTGCTGCATTGGAACAACTTAAATGTGAGAACTATTGTTAGGCATGAGTTAGTCAATATAGTTTCGTTCCATGTTTCGTAAAACCTTAAATACATATCCATCTACTGATTTGTTAACGAAAAACGTTAGAAAGTATAATTAACTTTGTATAGTTATGGCACATTTGTGTTGCAGAGATTGAGCGCTCTCAAATTTAGTTTGTTCATTAGGAGAAATATCAAAAAGCTTTGGAATGAGTACAGCTATTTTTTGCAACAAAGGTACCTTTAAGAAAGTTCAGACAAAGTATCAAATCCGCGTATGTTAGTGCATTTTTTAGTTAAGCAACAGCTCCATGGAACCCGTCGCAGGATAATTTTGGTACAAGTATTTGAAACACAATGTAGCGAAAAATAGCAAACTAAAGTGCGATGAATAGTGTAGCTCATAAAGCTACTATAAATGAGTGAATAAGTAAAAGCATCGCATAGGCTAAATGATGGCCTACGAGTATATTTCAAATAAATATCACAAATCATCAAATGCATTCTTTGATTGAACCAAATGTTGAACATCAATTCGAACTTATGTTATTTGTGTGCAGAAGCGCTTCTAGTAATTTTGCAATGCTTGTTGTTAATCATGAACAAAATAGGACACACTACTTTTGAGCGTCTCATCAGCAGTGAAATGCCCTCATGAATCACAACCAAACACCTGGTCATTCAAAGCAATGAACGTTTTCATTTGACTGTCGACGGGAATGATTCGCGATTCATCAGTGAGGGACTTCCTGTTGTATTCAAGGGAATAATCGCACTGTTTTACAAACAAATACAGCCTCATGAACGTTGTTTTATTCATATCAAGTCAATTGTTCAAGAATAGTTGACATATCACTACTCGCGAATAAATTCAATTAAAAGATCAGTGTTCCGATCACTCAAGGAAAGAAGGTCGTCTACCCTGTGCACTGGTATATCTTTGCAGACACTTTATTCAGAGGTTTCACCCGCGATATTTTAATGCTGCATGGCTACACACTGGGTGTATGTTATGATTATTTGTCCGTCAAAGGATAACAACTTTCACAAACATCAGTACGAGTGACTGCCTGGGCTTGTCATAAATGCTCTGATTTGACCCTTGGATTGATTAATTAAAATCCGTCATGTTCTGTTGGTTAACGCTAGTCAAAAGCTGACCTCCTACTGACCTGCGTGTTTTCACCTGTCAAGATTTGTCATCAACTGATAACGGCAGACCACCACACAAACATTTTAGACATCAAATTGGACATCTTCTGCATGTGTCCTTAATTTCTAAGGATACGCTATTACATGGTATCAATTACCTAGTTGTGTGCAGTGGGTCATTGTCAAATTGTTTAATTGCCACCAAAACTTCTTACTGCATAGCTGAACAAATTTTTGAGACTAAGGGAGAAAGCGAAAAGGAGGGAATACTGCTACAACTACGAGATTATTTGCAGAGTAGTTGATCAACACTTTGAAATTCGGCAGCACCGTTGCTGCGGTTCAGAAGCACCATCGGTAGCATTTGTTGTCTAATACTCTTCACTGAGTTGTTACTGTTTCATAAATTAAACTGGCAATCAATGTTGGACTTTATTGTCCCTGCTTTTTGGACTGTGTTAATGATCTTCTTCGGAAAATATATCTATCTATTTGTCAGAACTTATCAGTGAGTGTCATATTATTTGTATTGTTAGCGTCCACATAATAAACTGACCATCAATGTTGGACTTTATTGTTCCTGCTTTTTGGACTGTATGTCAATGATCTTCTACAGAAAAACTATCTACCTATTTGTCAGAACTTATCAGTGAGCGTCATATTATTTATAATTCCTTGGAGATTTCAACCGACCAATTTAAAGTTTCGGTTGTATCAAACTTTGTGAGCCAAAATATGTTTTCCCGACTGGCTTGTTGGATTGTTTACGGGTGAAAGGAAGAAGGCCTTTGCTGCGGAGTTATTTATTCGTAAATGCCAAATGAGCTGTTAATGACCATTGAACAGCGAAGCAAAACTTGAATGTGTATCTCAGGTACAAAAACTGGACACCGATCTTCTCCCGAACGAGTCTCCTTGAACTTTCTTGGAGATTCATTGACGCGGTCAAATCCAAGCACATTTTAAAAGTGGCTCCACGAATTCCGTAATAGAATTCCATTTTTCAGTCGACGCAAAGCAAAATTCTACGAACAGTACATACTACTCGCGTGCCTCCACATCAATAGTATCACGGTTACACACCTCCACCACTTAAAGTTCGTTCGCATGCAATCGATTTTCATTTACCTCCGTCAGGTGGGCTTCGGCAGCGGGTCTACTCGGCCGCTCTGCGGGTGTATCATGCCACTTTCGAAACTGCGCCCCATTCGCTACTTTCGATCCCCGACCATCTTGAATGGTACAGACGGTCCCCTGGCCGTCGGTGACGACAAACGGCCCTTGCCAGCGGCTGCCTAGCTTTCGCGACCCCAGTCCACTCCTTCCCGGATTCTGGTGATCACATTCTGCTTGACATTCTTTCCTATGGGGAACGTTCGGACCTTTCTACTTGTCATTTTCTTCTTAGTCCTTTCCTGAACGGTGGTAACACTTTCTCGATCTATCCTTCTTCCTTCCTATAGCTCCTCCGGAGACAAGCGCTTTGCCGGCCGCAACACAACTTCCTGATCAACCGGAAGGCGCGGATGTTGGCCGTACATTGACATAAACTGGGACTTGCCTGTGGTTGACTGCGTGGAAAAACGATGAGCTAGCAACGCCATCGACAAGTTCACTTCCCAGTCACATGCTTTGGCAGCAAACCACTCCTAAATCGTTCGGTTGTTACGTTCGGTCAGGCCATTTGTATGTGGGAGGTAAGGTGCCGTCCTTAGCCGTCTGATACTCAGATTCTGCAAGCAATTCCTAAACTACTCGCTCTCGAACCAAGGACCCTAATCTGTTGGGATCATTCTTGGCACACAATGGTTGGCCATGATGTGATGCATTACCACTCCGATGATCCTCGTTGCCCCCTCAATCCATCGCGACAGGTGTTCTCTCATTAGCTAGGTGCATTTGTTCCCACTGGTTGTCACCGGAAAGAGGTCACAGCCCATCAAAGTGAATTTGGAACGCTTCTAATTTCTTGTCTCCCTCTCCGTTTTCAATGTTCCTTCCATCCAACAAGGCGGCTGCAACTTTTACAACACAGGATCCTCCCATTAAAGTTGCAACAACTTTTCAGGATCCAGTTCGGCGACGAGGCCATTGGCTCCAATCATGATCTTGGGACCTCATCTTCAGCCTTCGGCCTTGACAACCAATCAGCCAGTTGGTTCTCCTTCCCCGACACGTGCTGGATTGGAAAGTCGTACGCTTGCAACTGGAGTGCACAGCGTGCGAGCTTCCCGCGAGGATCTTTGGTGGTCCCGATCCACTCCAGGGGTTTGTGATCGGTTTCGACATGAAACCTTTGCCCATGCAGATACGGTCTCCACTTATCCAGGGCCCAGACGATCGCTAAACATTCCTTCTCAATGCTGGAGTACTTCTGTTCAGTGTTAGTCAGGACGCGACTGGCATATTCAATGACTCCACTCCTCTGCTTTAGGACTGCGCCGATGCCGCGATCACTGGCGTCCGTTGCAACAGTAAACATCTCTCCGAACCTGGGAAGTATGAGGGTCAGCTGCTGATCCGACATCCGCGCTGTGACGCGCTCCAAAGATTCATGTGCTTCTCCGGTCCATTCGAATCTCCGATTTTGACCTAGAAAATCGCAAAGTGACGAAGCGTTCTTGTTGAAATCCTTAACGAACTGGCTGTAGTGTGCTGTTCGTCCAGGAAACTGTCTTAGAGACCGCTTTGAATTGAGAACAGCACACTTCTCGATCTTCGTTAATTTTCGGGCAGTGGGCTAACTTCTTCCTCACCCAATTTGTGCCCCAGGAGTGTCACCGAACTCCTCCCGGATCCGCTTCAATACAGCTTTCAAGTGAACCGCGTGGTCTGGTTCCGAACTGCTGTACACAGCGATATCCTCTCTCTACACTGCAACATTTTTTAGTCCCTTCTTTACACGAAGAATCAAGCGCCGGAATGTGAATGATGCCCCCAACAAACCAAACGGCATTCGTCCAAATTAATAGTTGGCGTCCGCAACAGTAAACGCCGTTTTATCACGATCGTCCTCCTTGATAGGTAGTTGCCAAAATCCGGAACGCAAGTCGAACACAGTAAAGTATCGGGAGGGCTGGGGGGAATCGAAAATCTCTGCAACCGAAGGCACAGCCACAACCCGATTTACGGTCAGTTCATTCAAGTGGCGGAAATCCACGCCCAAGTTAAACCTGTATTTTTCGTTCGCCTTCCATACAAACACAACTGGTGAATTGTACGCATTAATAGCTTCTTCGATTATACCATTCCTCCACATTTCCTGAATCCGGTCGCTAGCTTGTTCGCTGAGCTGGGCAATTTGGTTGCAAACGTTTCATCACCAATCGAGGGACATCATCAGTGGGTAGCTGTGTGTAGTGGCATCATCAGTGCGTAGTTGTGCGTAGCGGTGGGTTAGTGGTTGTGCGTTCAGTAGTGTTACGTGTGTGTTGATATACGTGCTGGTAGCCGGGGATGACCTCTGACCGCGATTAGTTATTCTGTCGGGCGGTTCCATCGGTTGTTCTTTTATCCCGCGTCCTTATTCGCCGATGCCCATGTGACCTTTGAACTTGACACTCCTTGCCGTCGTAGTCTGGTCGATGTTGGAGTGACCTTTGTCCTTCCGAGCTCCGGTTGTGACCTTTATTGATTTGACCCCGAGGAATTCCTTGTTTCTTCGTCTGTGAATCCATTATTTGGTCCCCCTTGAGTGTTTCGCTTGGGATTTTGATCTCTCGCACGTAGAGGTACGTAAATTGGATCCAGTTCAATGCACCGGTTTATTAAACCTGCCGTAGAGTACCGTGCTTCCAGAAATTCTCTTCCGTGTCGCGTGTCTCCGTATGCCAAACTTTTCGCGTTATCCAGGTTGAATTTGTGGCTTTACTGGTCCTCGTGTATGAATATCAAGGAGAAAGGGTCATGTGTTTATTTATTCGTGTACATAATTTTCTCCCAGTTTGTTTAACGTAGAATTTGTTGCAGCCGTTGCAGTCGACTTGGTATATCACATTGTTCCTCTTGGTTTCGTCCCGGTTGTCCTACGGACTAGAGATTAATTTCCTTAGAGTGCCACCCGGTTTGTGGGCCACGAAGATTCCTTTTCGCGCCAATAATCTGGTTGCAAGTTCTGATATATTCGTGATGTAGGGTAGGACCGCCCGTCTGGTAGCTTCTTCTTGCTGTGGCTGTTGTTGAGATGTCTTCTTCTTTTTCAAGCTTCTCTTGATAAAACTCCTTGGATATCCATTCCTCTGGAACATTCTGTATAGATGGTTTTCCTCCTTCTTCCGTAGTTCTGTGGTGCTGCAGTGTGTCTCCGCCCTCTTGAACAAGGTTTGGACGCAGCTACTTTTGTGGTTTACTGGATGATTGCTGTTGTAGTTCAGTATTTGGTCCGTATGAGTTTCTAGAGTCCCGTCCACATTTCTGTTCACTAAGACGGCCAAGAATGGTAGCCGATTGTTTCTTTCCAGTTCGGTTGTGAACTTCATATCTTCAAACGTTGTGTTGAGCAGTTCATGTGCGCCGTGTACTGCGTCTTGTTTCATGAAGACAAAGGTGTCGCCCACGTAGCGGATCCACAGCTTTGGATTGACGATCGGCAGCACTGTACGCTCTTGTCTTTGCATTACCGTCTCAGCAATGAACCCTGATATTGGGGATCCCATTGGCGTTCCTTTTAGCTGTTGATATGTTTGTCCATCGAAGGTAAAGTATGTATCTATGCAAAAGTCCAACAGTTTGCACATACTTTCCGGTTTCAGGGCTTCCGCCGTGTTTGGATTACTCCGAAGCAATTCCGCTATGGTTTCCCGTGCGAGATTGTGGTCGATTGAAGTGAACAGTGATGTGACATCAAACGAAAGCATGACATCATCGTCTTCTGTAGTGAAGCTCCG
>NW_008752358.1:66692-73221 GCF_000715545.1 Opisthorchis viverrini
ACACCTCCGCACTGATGATGTCCCTCGATTGGTGATGAAACGTTTGCAACCAAATTTCCCAGCTCAGTGAAGAGGCCAGCGACGATCTACGCTACATGAGCTACCGAAATTCTCTTCTTTAGCAAATCTCCTTAATCTGTCCATGGGCATCCGCACGTAGATTCTGGGGCAACGGACGGTGCCATATGGTCGAAAGCGTTCTGATGACAGGGGAAGTTCGTGATCAGTCCAAGGGAATAATCCAAGCGATCCTCATCGCCCGCGAACAGTTCGGAATATTCCTCGACCACGGCCCTTATTGACGATACAATACAAGACGGAATTTTTCAGACACACAGCTCCCTCACGACGGTGCCTGGATAACATTCAAGCTTGATTGCGACATATTTGTCTCCTGCCTTTCCTGCTTTAGGTCAATCACCTTGAGAAAATCGGCTCACAATATTGTCTGCTCTACGTCTGGGCTGATCAGGAACGCTTGCTGCACGGACTTGTCGCCTAGGCGTATCGAGTGCGTTGACAGTCCGTCAATCTTCAGTCGATATCCAGACATCTCAAAACAGCCACAGCAAAGACAAGCCGCCAGACGGGCAGTCCTACCCTACATCAAGAATATATCAGAACTCGCATCTAGATTACTGGCGCAAAAAGGAACTTTCGTGGCCCACAAACCGGGTGCCACTCTAAGGAAATTAATCTCTAAACCGAAGGACAACCGGGACAAAAGCAAGAGGAACAATGTGGTATACCAAATCGACTGCATCGGTTGCAACAAATTCTACGTCAAACAAACTGGGAGAAAATTATGTACACGAATAAATAAACACATGACACTTTGTCCTTGATATTCATCCACGAGGACCGGGAAGGCCACAAAGTCAACCTGGAAAACGCGAAAAGTTTGGCATACGGAGACAGGCGACACGGAAGAAAATTTCTGGAAGCATGGTACACTACGGCAGGCTCAATAAACCGGTGCATTGGACTGGACCCAATTTACGCACCTTTACGTGCGAGAGATCAACATCGCAAACGGAGCACTCAAGGAGGACCGAATAATGGATTCACAGACGAAGAAACAAGGAACTCTTCGGAGTCAAATCAACAAAGGTCACGGCCAGAACTCGGAAGGACTGTTGGAGCGTGCCTCCACGATTCCGTCCTCACGACTGCCAGCTGTTCGCTGAGTTGGTTCACCCTGGTCTGCAGTTCGTATACTGATGAACCACCACCCTTCTCCTGCGACTGCAACGTGGCCAGTGGCGCCTCGGGCAGCTCCCGGGCCAGACGCGCCAGATCCTCCACACTCAACTGGCCAGTTGCTCGTGCCAACCGCAACTGGGTGCCAAGCGCCGGCTGCACATCTTCGACGAACTGATCCGACAGCAGCTGGTGTCATGACACTCCGTCCAGCCCCGGCAAAGCGCGATCCAACAACTGCTGCAGGCCGGTGAAGAACACGGTCTGGTCAGATCCGGGTGCCATCCTGGCCGCCTTCAGCCGCCTCATAGCCTCCTGGCGGTTGGCCGGCGTGTCGGACTCTGCTGCAAGGACTTCTTTCACCGCGGCCCAGTCCGTCTTCTGAGGGCCTCTTCTGGCCGCATCCAGGGCCACCTTCGCCCGGCCCTTGAGGAGGGTCTTCAGCGCTGCTATCATCATTATAAACACAGCCATGAGCACTCTGAGGTGTCCGACTGCCGCCTTTGCCTGTTGTGCAAAGCATCAATTTATTCGTTGACCTTTGGGAATGAAACAATTTTCAGTTAACATATGATCCTCATTAAACTACTGGTCAGGGAACTAGACGTTATCATTTTTGTTTGATAGATAATAAAAGTAATAGTAATACTACGACAAATATTTTCGTACCAAGATTGTGCTTATGTACAAAGTAAAAATGATGTTTGAAAAGGATCTAATTAGACATGGTCGTGCTTGTACAGGTACGATAGCGGACAGAATACCATTACTTGAAGGTATGTTTATGTATTCGGACACTACGACAAATATTTTTGTACAAAGATTGTGCTTATGTACAAAGTAAAGAGGATATTTGAAAAGGATCTAATTGGACATGGTCGTGCTTGTACGGGTACAATAACGGACAGAATACCATTACTTGAAGGTATGTTTATGTATTCGGACAAAATATTTTTCATTCATTCCGTAAATGCAATTGGCTTCAGGAAATATACGAAACTGGAAAAAGATGCCGATGCGATTCCCACTATGTCCGGCGACAAATATTCTAAGAGGGCCAAAAGTACTCCAATTAGTATTTTGGTAACCGTTTTTTGAAAAAATGCTCCCGAAATGTGAGAACTTCAAAAATCATATATGTATGTATAATTCAGCTTTTAAAGATTCGCAACCAAAATTTTTGTCGTGTTTTCATTGACCTTGTGCGTCCAAAATATGCTTATTAACTTAAATCAGTTTTCTCAATGCATAAAAGTACTAAGTTTGGAACCGCCTTTAGCAATTTTCCATGCGGTTATTCAGCAAGAAAACGCTGGTGAACATCAACTAGCTATCCTGGCATAAGCAGACAATACTATCAGTGGAAATATGTGGGTTTGCCCTAAATATAAATAAATGATGTTGTTGCGTTACTCTTTATTTGTTCCTCTGATATACGGTTTCTTCATGAAATTTCCCAGAAGACCAGCCACAAGCCCAAAAATTTGCGGCAACTAAGATTTGCCTGTGCAAAATTTTAATCCACCGTTTCGTACAAGCCAAGAATGTGGCGGCAATTCCGACAGAAGTAAAACATTTACACTCACCCCAGTTTTTGGGAAGTATTTTTGTGATAATTTTCCGCATCTTGTCAGTGCATGAATGATAAGGAGCGGACGGGCTTTACGTGTCCAAACTGATGTGACAAACTTTTCTTTTTTCCAAATCCTTTAGTGAGGATACCTGAATATTCATTCCATCGCCAACGATAATAAATTAATTACATATGTAGCACCGGTGGCCATGAAAGTTCACGAAAAGTCATGCTAGATGAACCAGAATCGCTATTCTGTAAAATGTGGTTTGTAGCAAATCATCCGACAAAATTAACTCCATGAATGCCAGAAGTTATTAGGTTCCTGCTTTTGAAGTTTCAAAGAAACCGGTAAATGGAAGAATTGAATTTGGATTTGGAGTATGCATAAGGCGGTTTGACGTCTAATTGAAAGATTAATTTCAATGTGTAATTTATGTAGTTGACGATTGCACCTTTTGTGCCGTAGTTAGGTCGGAACTAGGTAAAAGAATTTTCGCGGTTGTATTATTTGCGTCGTCACGCCTTCATTTCAAGCATCATTTCAATTTTCAGAATTACTTAGTTTGGGAGAGAATGTTTAGGCCTTTCAAAGTTTGCCTGTTCTATTATTGGGATCAAAATCTATAAAAAAGTGTTTAATAATGCTAATTGCAAGTGCCTTTCTGATGAGGTAAAGTAACTTAATGCGGCTTCCCCTTACTCCGTTGCTAGGACCAAACGGTGACTTCCCCTAGGCAGCACGGTAGAGTGCGTACACTCATGTACATTGTAGTCAATGATACGAGAGTACTTGGGGCCAGAAACATCTTCAGGTTTGAAGCTGGTGTTTGAACCCGCACAAAAGCGACGTCAGTATTTTTGTTAAATAGCGACATCCTGTCACCTCCTACTGGGTGTCAAGCCTTTGGCTTTCTTACATATGCACAAAAACAGGGATAATTGTGTCCATATACGTTGTTGCTGGTAGTTGATGCAATGTGTGATTATGGGATTAATACTTTTTACACTTGTTTTTCAACGATAAATATGCATTGATAACAATCAAGTTTCCGTGATGTTTCGAGAAACTGCAACAAAAGTTTTATCACTTTGGTTTTACTTCATAACGCATGTCATTCTTACCAGAGGGGGTTGTTGGAAAAACCACCGTTGGAGGAACAACTGGAATGGTAGACATAAATCTCCCATGATAGTGACGAAAAATTAATGCATTATCCGAACTGACAGACTTTTAAAAACAACGCACAATTTGACAAATGCACGTGTGATTTTTGTACATTCCAGAGTGCACAGCGTACAGTATTTGTAGGGCAAATGCTTGATGTCGCAGCCCTTCCTCAAATGTTCAAACAAACCCGTGAAATATAATAAAATTTCAGTGCAAAATACGTTCTCCCCAAAATAAGGGCTTTTATCGTAATGAAAATCCTTACGTTTGCAAAGGAATATCTAATAACCTCATATGTAACGGTTTTGTTTTTCCACAATCNACAATCTGCAGTTTTCTCCTTTAAAAGAATAAAACAAATTGAGAGTATGCATTTTTTGAAAATTATTATTGATGAATAGTTGTAAGAATTTTAGTAAAATAAATAAATATAAGTTTGTAAGTGGAAGCAGATCATGCATATTGATCATTGGCATCATCCTAGTAGGATGAAGCTACGCGTTACTGGGAACAACTGAAATGCATGACCATTAAATCCAGAGTAACACTGCCATAATCGTTTTTTGGTTGAAAAGGGCACAGTTATGCAGAAATTTTTGGTGCACAAAGTTTCTAAATACAACACTCGATATACCGCATCCATCGTCAAAACCACCAAAATAATCTACATAAAAAGATGGAACCAATGCCAAACGGACGGCATTTTCTGCATCAGTTATTCCCATGTTTTCCCTGTCATTTTCAACGTGCACTAACGCAATGGCACATCAGTTCATCTACTTTTGACTACAATTCGCTAATATCAGCTCAAAATCTTGCGCCTTTAGTATACTACTCCAGATTTTTCAACAGATTTTATTGAATTCATCCTTCTCTCAATTTTACCGCACTGCAGTGCACTTTATTGTCATTTGGATCATACCAAGTCCGAAATGAACAAAGGAATAACTTACTTGATCTAGTGTCGTGTTATTGCAAATTTGGATAATCAGCAAGATGAATTCCGAAGTGATGCAGGCATACACTTTTGCGCAACTACCGCCAGCAGGCGCACTTTGCTTACAGCCACTCACACAATAAAGTATTTGACGCACACCATATATGCACAAATCCTAGCCTTCATTTAACCTTCTTTCGACTATCTTAAATTCAGGAATTGTAATTTGCATACTCGGCAGTTGTTGTGCGTCAGCATTTGTGGCCCTTGTTCTGTGCAGCGTACGTCCGCTTGAATCAGAGTCTATGTTTGGTAATGTTTTGGAATATCGTAGCTCGGGTGTATTGGTTGGTAATTGATCAGGTGGCTGTTGATCTGTTCGACGAGCTCGGCAATTGAATTGCAAACGTTTCGTCACCATTCGAGGAGACATCTCCAGTGCGCTGTTGGTTGCGACTGAGCATATTTTGAGGAGTAATAACGACCCGCTTCTTTATGTAAGCAAAAAGATAGAATCATGCATAATATAAAAAATAGTTCGGTGTAATCGGGCTGTCCTAATATGATTTGTCTAATTTGGAGCTCAATAGAAATTTTCTTTTAAAATATTGAAAGAACAGAATTTGACGAACGAGTAAAAGTCAGTCGTTGGCAGCTTGAGTCCATGTTTGTAATGGACACGCACAGAAACTAACGAGCAATGGATGAATACGAACAAACTTCCAATCAAATTAATTCATGTGTTTTTATTTGGTGCTCCTCTGTTACAAAAATGCTTTTAAACCAAAAGTAATACGTTATATTTACTATATGCCCTTTCATTTGGTTGATTTCCAACAGCCCCTTAAAATCTGCCTGGAAGTACTTGGCGATAAAACGCCCATATTCACTCGCGCGTTAACCATTGGCAGTGAAATCATCAAACGTAGAATACCTAGTAACAAATAAGGCTCTAATTTCCGGTTGGCATCTAGGACGAAAGACGTCAACTCTCTCCTAAATTGTGGTTGTGTGGGGCTTGTTCACGTGATATTGTCATACCAGAGGTTAGAAAGTTTTTTCTGGGAGGCAATGAAGGAAAGTGTGTTGGATACGCGGACGAGCTGCAGTTTCTGAAGTTTCTGGGGGCACATATTCCTGCTCACCATCCTCCTTGAACATCAATCAATAAATCAATACATCAGCCGCAGGCACGCTTGCCACTTACCTGTGTTGTAGACAAAATTATTTTAGAATTTCAGAATATATATTCGGCTCACAATCAGCAGAGATTTCATGTTCCGATTAATAGCACACCACATTAGATGATAATGGATTTTCCCTCGAAAATTACTGAATGCGGAGACATTACGTACAAATCAAATATTATATTTTCTTTTGTTTTCATTTTTCACCTGCAGCGGCTTTGGAGGAGTTAAAGCAACAATTAGAAGGTAAAACCCGTTTATATATCATTACTCCATGTCTTGTCAATTGTTTACCACTGCTTACCAGTTACATTTGTTCACAATATTGCGGTTTTGCCTTTTCACAACCTTTATTTTAATAGGGAAATACGCCATGTGGTTCAATGCCCCTATGACGGCATTTAACCTGCACGTGTTCACAATCGCAATCGCTTGTTGAGAAGCAAAAATAACCCACAATA
>NW_008752358.1:74180-84914 GCF_000715545.1 Opisthorchis viverrini
TTTGTTCACAATATTGCGGTTTTGCCTTTTCACAACCTTTATTTTAATAGGGAAATACGCCATGTTGTTCAATGCCTCTATGACGGCATTTAACCTGCACGTGTTCACAATCGCAATCGCTTGTTGAGAAGCAAAAATAACCCACAATACATGCGTTTTATTCTCTCTGATTTGTAAAAACCAAACAGCGCAGGCGCATGCTTGTGCGTGCGAAAGTAGACATATGCTACATTGAAATAGCGCCTTACGTAAAATTATGTGAGATAAGCAGTTGAATAAATTCACAGGACAATTGCTATATGCGTAAGTAGGAAGTCCAAAAGGCCGGTTGACAATTGCATACGCTACTGTCGCCAAAACAGGGAAATCCTCGCCAATAAATTTTCATTTAGTGCGCAAAATACAATGGAAATAACGGATGGGATTTACGGCTGTAACAAATACGGATGTTAGCTGAGACATTAAATTTGGTTAAGAATGAATGACTGATCGTTACCCACATGCATTTTCTGTTGATTTACGTTTGAAATAAACATCGCGTCAGACTAGAAGCCTAAATTTATACTTTGAGTTCAGCCTCAGTCTCGTGCCTCATGGGTTGTGTACACACACCAATTCGCCTACCTCTAGTGGCATAGAAATCCCGACGCGTATTATTAGTTTTTGACATGGTTTGACATAAAGCTTGTCATGGGTTCGATTTGTGTACAGGATGCATTTAGCGGTAATTGACCTCACGCGAGCATTCACGAATCAAGAATTTATGCTGACTGATCTTGCAAAATCGATTACACCTGCAACAATTATGTTCACTTTCAACCTCCTGGCGTCTCTGTAGGATACGTAAATATGTACACACCGTTATTGATGCGTGGAAAGTTGCAGAGTGGAGTGCATTGCTGTGAACATGAGCAAACTTATTGGACGAAAGTTTAATACAGCCATACTCCCGAAGATACATGTTTATATTCAGGAATGCGCCGACAAAATGGTGTGACTATTTTTCAGAGAACATTGAACTTTGAAACGTATGTTGGGGGAGCAGTGAGACATACAAAACTTTTAGTGCGCAGGCAGCAATCATAAACTTGATGTAAATCTGAAGAGGCATGAAATACCTATTTAACAGCTAAATGCTCTTGTTCGTGATAACCTATGAAAATCAGCGACACAAATTTTTTCATTCGCTTAAACAAAATGTAAAAAAGGAGAAGTTAATTAACCCTGCACTTAAAAAACGGCTACACAACGCCTGTTGAAAATATTTCGTAGCTCAAACTGGAAAACGCTGTAATTATTTAACAAGTGGTAGAAACGGGCAAATGTTTTTTAAATTTTCTCGCAACCTTTTTAAGTATGAACGCAAATCGTCTTTCACGCACACTGTGTATTTGTTTAAAAAGACTGAGAACAACACTTCAAATATTTCAATGTGAAGGGCGTAATATTGAGTGTGCTTCTGAACACCCTGCGTTCTTCTATAACAATCCGGCATTTCTCTCATTAATTGCAGCTGCAAAGGACAGTACACAAACATTCGTAAGAGGTACGCCGTTTTCACGTTTTTATCCTACAAGATGATGAAACACACAGGAAATGAAACAGTCGTATGATTTGATTCTAAAGATTAATAAATTTTTAACTCCCTGGAATTAAAAAAACATTCAAAATCGTTTGGCTGTAATGGTTTTACATGAACATACTCGTCACTGAGCCTCAAACTGATTAAGAGATCACGACAAACCGGATGCGCTCTAATTGTGATCACATAAAATAAGCACACTTTATTAAATAATGGTGTTAACACGCCAGTTATCAAAATCGAATTTATCTCAGAATCTGCCGAAGATTCAAAATATGTCGCTCCTTTCAAGAAGTACCGAACTTCAAGTGACATCGATTTACGCGGCGATTATGGAGATTTTTTCTTCATCTGGGCAACGTAGGAGTGAGGATCCTATACATTGTGGGATTAAAGGTCATCCCGACTGTTCTATTTGACCCATATCTACAAACGTACAGCAAACTCCTGCGGCAGGCATTAGGCTAAAGAGCCTCCCATCAGGATCAGATTTTTGCCATGAAAAATTCTAACTAATACCACTTAATCCTGCTTAGATATGCAGCAGTTTGTATATCAGTAATTGAAATCACAAAATTGTCCACACGGACTTGTATGGGTCACGTTCCTATACTAAAATATCCGCAGCTAACAACCAGATCCATAGGAGCAATTGCAGTACATGTCGCGTTCCGTGAGGAGCTTCATAGCAATTTGCTTACCGTTTTTCTTAGAACGATGGATTGATTGCATTGTAGAAACGGGGACCAGCGTGCGAAGTGGCAACCGACGAAGTGGTTACCGAAAAAGGCGACAGACATTCAGCTTGAATTCAGAAAAAAACTTAAAATAACAATAATCAGACACAACAAAACGCAAAATGTTTGCACATCCATCAGGTTTAAATTCGGTTTGCTAGAAAATCCATTCATGGTGAAAGATAGATTGTGGATTATTACCTGACGCTCATCAAATCTATACAGCTCAAATGAACGCAACATTGTATCAAACAAAATGTACGACGTATTGTTAAATGTGTTTTTATTTGGTGTGTAAGAACGTTTTCTGATTTTTAATCAACTATACCATGAGCAACATTGGTGGAAATTTACGATAGGATTTACCCGACATTTGTAAAATCATTGTGGAAGAAAAATCAAAGTTACTCATTTGCCGAAACTCTATGGAAACCTCCACGTATGTCTTCACATAGAAGATAGATAAATAATGCATTTCAGTACACTGTGCATAGACATAACATGCCTTTATTTTTACATTTTTGCGTGTTCTAATGTTCCTCTATATGCGTCGTTTCCAGGAATGTTCTCAGATATTCCATTTTTAAGTGGTGGACAAATAAGGGCGTTCAGTGGATGAGAGACGCTGACAGAATTATTATGATAACTCATTCCAGGAGCGGCTAGGGTGAACATCTGCAGTGCACAATTTTTCGCCTTTCTAGGGATAGCCTTTTTGGAATGTATCGCATTTTTCATTGGATCGCCGGATTCAACTGGCCTTCCTGTACAGCAAACATATTGCTTTTGCGCAAGTTTGAACGCTACTACTGCTCACATTATTTTTTTCTAGTTGGACAGTGTAATTTCGTCTTCTAGCTATTAGCAAGCAATGTGTAGCAAATAGCCTGAGAACACTTAACTAACTGAGAATCATGTTATGCAGGTACAACTTTTATCTGTTGTCTATATCAGCGTCAGCACATTGCATACTACAGCGGGTTTATAAGTTTCTGAAAATTTTCAAGGGGCAATTTGATTGTAGTTTGCATGATGTCAGCCCCATGAAACAGGGAGCTTGCAAGGTTTCCATGAACAATTTGATAGACTGTGAGAATTGTGATGTGAATTATTTGGTGGTCACTTGTGGTCAACCGTTTAGGTATGTCGAATATACACCACTACAAAATCAGCGTTGCAATTCTTGATGTAAATACAATAAAGTTAGCTCACTTCACCCTGAATACGTGCGCAATCGTAAGCTAAAACCGATAAAGCATAGGGAGATCATACTTTAGATCCTGGTAATTTGCAATGTTGACAAGATCTCACAGTTACACGATGGGACCATTTGAGGCCTGAGTGAACAATTCATTCCAATGATTTACAGCCGTGCACGGTGAACAGCGGTCATTGTAGTCTCAAGTGAACACATGTTGGTCTACCGGCTAAATAACGATTTCCTACGAAATACAATGTACAGTCAATATAATTGGCATCCGCATATATTCTTTCCGGATTTGCCTCCCACGGTTCAATTATGGACTATTTTTCTTCATATTTTGCGGATACTCTCGAAAAGACTTTGGAGGAAATAAGAAGAACGACGTATTTTAAGAGTTACATCCAATTCTATGAAATTTGGGAATCACACACAAATCCAGTTTTGCACAAACTGTTTTTAGGACTGATGTTTTATACCGTCGTCCAGAGTATTCCAAAAAATGCCGCTAATTTTCCAGTTTCGTAGGCATAAACTGGCCACAGTTTCAGACACAGTTTTTGAAGTCGCGCCTTTGAAAGGAGTTGCGTTTCAAGGCAGCATGATCTCCTGAATATAGACAGAATTTCTGTTCGAGACTTCCATTCGCGAGATTTACACACCAAATTCAAAACAGAACACAAAATTAACCATGCACACTTTGCATGTTTTGTCATTCTAGAATAAGTTTAAGGACGCCACATATCCACACTTGCATGTTTTGTCATTCTAGAATAAGTTTAAGGACGCCACATTTAGGTAGACAAATATTAGGTGCACATCTATTTATTTGCTCGCATTTCGCTTCTATTGTACCAACATCAATATTATGAACCATATAAATTCATGTGAATAAACCCGGTCGATATGGACACTTTCAGCGCATGTGCAGGAAAAATTGGCCAAATTGAAAAGTGAGATTTTAATTTATTACTTTGGCGACGGACTTCCCTTATTTCTGGATTGTGTAATCATTCTCAAATTCCAGACCCATGTTCGTACATATTACAAGCAATTCTCGAGGCCGACGTCTGAAGCCGCCGAACTGCCAACGGAGTAATGAAAAATCACGACTCCATACCTGTACTGATTTACTCATCCATCGAATATATCTTCGCGGAATATGCTAAAGCACAGTAATTTTTGTACTTATAATTCATGGTTATATACATCCTTCCTCAAATACTTGGAAAAACGTAGTAGGCTATTTGTCTAATGTATAGCTTTGCAACATTCAAATCAAGCCTGGGCTGTTTGTAAAGCAGCTTGTATTCATTTCGACATAACTGACTTTCTCGACCTAGCATTTTGGGGTCACTCAAAGCTCTGGTTCCTTTTTTTGAAAAGCAAACTGATGAATGTAGCAGGACCTTCAACTTCATGTGTATTTTGCAACTATAATCGTTGCATAACATATGTCGTTGTACAGCCATGCGTTATTTGGAATTCCATAATGACAAACATTCAAACGTTTTGTGTAAATTAGCTTCCGGTATCACAAGAATGGATCATCTGTTGTTAGGTTCATGACGAGGCTAGGTACCGTCGACCTCATGGCGCACTATCGCTGGCCTGACCAATATGAACAATCACAAACTAGCAAATAGTTCGTAGGGTATTTTCAGGTTAGACGGAAACCAAAATTCAATGGATTCTCAATATTGATATGAATGATTAGACACCAAACCAAGCCACATCATTTTTGACTAGGGTGCACGTTACGTGTCCGCCGGCGGCAACTCAGCTCATTGTATGCCGTTGTAGTCTCGCTCATTCTCTTTAATTTAGTCAAGAACTGCGCTTACATTCACAAGATATTCTACAACATTGGTCAATGGATATTTGGTATCATAGGAAGTTTCTAGATATCCCCTATGAGCGATTCCCTACTCGGGACTTCTTAAATTGCGTGCGTTAATTGATGAACGAGGAATTTTGAAATATTGTTTAGTTGGTGAGTTAATATCCTGTGGAATCGACTACACATCAATACATTAGGGATTAAATTCTGGCTGGATTTCTCGCTAAAATCACCTGATGTGTGCAACAAATCTTGCAGCTAAACTTACAAAAAGTACGATGAACACAACGGGTACGTTTCTTTACGTAAATATATGTTTCGCCCCCTTATTTCCAGAAACACATATAAACATCTTTCAAAAATGATGCCCCTTGTGGTTTTGCGGTTTGTCATCATGGAAAAAAATAATAATGCATCTTATGTGCACGTAGTTCAACGACGTTTGTTATCTGTCCGAGTTGTACGTCTGGAAAATAATCTCGATTGCCAGGAAGGTATCCACGATTAAAGCCGTTGAAAGGGACGAGTTGGAAAAAAATAGAGTAACGTGTAGCGAATCAGCTTACCGTAGTTTATATAAAATAGCGTGGATTTGTATTTGGTCAACGTAACCTTATTCCTCAGTTGAAATTTTGCGCTCAACTATTTTGAATGCTACATGAAAAAGCAGCGTGTTTATCCTTTGATGATAATAACAACATCCATGAAAACTTAGGGTGTAGTAGTCTCAACACCATTTGCTTGAGACACAATGTTCATAGGATCAGAACAAAAGAGAGCAACGTTATACTTGGTGCCTGTGATTGAATGTCCAGGGAGCATTCAGACTCTCATGTTTTAGAAGATACGCAGTAGTATATCGAGCAGCACATCAATAAAAATTATTAGCAGGAAAAATGATATGTGATGGCCTTTCAATAAATCGCTGGACGTGGGGAACTCAGATGAAATTCTATTGTACACACGCGCGCTCTCACAGGATTTCGCATAGCGCCATTTCCATTCCCTAGCCTTTGTATATGCATGAGGATTTCGTCATTCTTGCAGCTACTTATTAGTCGGCATTTATGGAAGAGGCGAGGGACTACAGTTGCTGTGGTTTTCCACCTTTTGTAGAAAGATCTACTGGAGTTTGCAGAGTTGGATGAATTAGACACAAAGTTTTAGGAACTCAGATGATAGATTTTTGCACACTGGCAGATAACCACCAATCAGTCTCCATTGATTAGCGCCTTCAACAGTTTTCAGTGAACTACATTCGCAGTAATAAAACTTATTGAACGGTACTAAGAAGAGTAAACGCTCTAGAGCGTCTAAGGGCAGAAGTTGTTACAATGAACTGTTTTATATTGAGACTGCTGTTATTTGTACTGGAAGCATAAGGAACTTGTTGAGGCTGCGTGCAAGGGGCGTACCTCGACAGCACTCATCTATCCACAGGGGAGTTCAGACATATATCATCCATGTGGGTGCCCAATGCAATATACGTACCGTTCTAGCAAGCTAATCCAACAGATTCACGAAAGCGTCGATAATTTAAAAGTGAAACATAAGACCATTTATTCATTCTAGTTGCGTCAACTGACACAGGAACAGGCTCATCCAAATCAATCAACCGTGGAGAGTTCACGTCTGCAGAATAGGATGCGCAATTTATTTCCAGCTTGTAAGTTCAGAATTTTAGAAGCTTCGATTGTCCCCGCATATGCGCATAGCATTTTGTTCAGTGTTTTTCGCAGACATGAAGTACTTCCGAACCATCTATGCTGCAAGACTTCGAAGTCCTCCTACTTTTCCCGTTATCGAAGCGTGCCCGCACAGCCGACGCTGATATGTAAAGTCGAATAAGTTTGCGAGAAAACGAGGAATGTGCAAGCTGAATGTGACTAAACACTGATTGAGATTTTCTCTCAGAATAGACCTCATTCCATGTGTGACTGCCAAACGCGGCGCGCACATAACATCAGGACGCAAAAAACAGACATCATTAGACCGCTCGTAGCGTGTTGAAATTGCTCAATTATTCCATGTGGACTGCCAAACGCGGCGCGCACATAACATCAGGACGCAAAAAACAGACATCATTAGACCGCTCGTAGCGTGTTGAAATTGCTCAATTCGAAGTTCTATGAATGCATGACACATGGATTTGGGTTTATGCGTCTGTAGCATCCAGTAGATGACTAACCTCTATTAGCCCCAATGCTGCTTCTTTCTTCGTGAAGAGAATTTTTGGCTTCAGAGTGCACGACCTCATTAGTTTTTGTCAACGTATTTCATTTGCTTCCCAAATTGGTCTTCTTGTTTGTATCCATATTGCTAATTTTGGCCAAGATACTGAATATGTGGTACTAATACGATATCCGGCTGCTAGCTTACTATGGCGTGCATTATTTTAAGATCGTGGAAAACGAAGAACCACCTGACGTATTATATGTGGCTAATGGCTCAACATGCCGGAGGCGTTCAAAAATCAAATGCCCATAATAAGACTCAAGTTGCGGACCATACTTCACAGAATGATTTTTTCTCACTTGATTCACCATGCTTTGAAAACCCCATATATACCAAAATCTATACTACTTGGATCACGCGAAAATTCTCCACAAATTGCGTTCCGCTCCGCTAATACTAACAATTATTTTGGATGTTATGGTGAAAGTTCACTTTCAATCTTAGGGGAAGTATCCCCAAAGCTTGCGTTGAAACAAAGTAGCCATACCCGTACGAGCGTGTCATCTTAGCTGGTCTGAACAACTCGGTGTCCTTCAGAAACAAACAGAAGGTTTTGTTACACGAAGGTGTCACAAAACTGGTTCTAAACTCTAAAATCTTACCAACGCTGATAATACTAAGGCTAAGTCGTTTGAATGCAAATTTCACACCGCTAAACCACAAACTATTGAAATTATTCGGCCTAACCTAATTTCGCAACTTTGTTATGCGGTGAAAATATCATGCACATGAATGTGCAAAAGGAGCACACGAAAAATTATTTACAAATGACGACGAGAAAAAATATTCAGTAGTACCTAGTATTCTTCCAGTTTCTTCAGAAAAGTTAATGAATTTTATGTACATATAAATCCCTCCGCGGATTGTGTAGATTGACGAAAACAACTCGGGATGGAAACATTTTTAATCTTAAACGTTTCGCCTCGGAGGGCTTACGAGCTTGGCGATTTTGTTTCTTTCAGCGTTGCATTAGCTATCAGTCTCCTATGGTAGAATTATTATGGGCGGTGATGCTCTCGTGATGTAGACCAAGAGTAACCAAACAAATCAAAGAATTTTATCCATTAATTCCAGAAAGTGTGCCAGCAAGTCCAATGGAACCAAAAAGTAAGATTTTTATTATTTTACAATAGGCGTTCATTTGCCATGAGCTGCTTAAATTCTATTGGAAACTACAATCAGAACGTGCTGTCATGTAGTGAAGCTAAGCTGCCAAATGAAATGAGCAAACAGCTGATCGACACACCAGCGCAGAAAAGGATGTGCAATTCAAAATGTAGAGAAAACCAAGATTGCTAAGAATCCTAAACATAACGTGAGCAAGCAAACGGACTTTCTTGCAAAACAAAGCAGATGTGTAGCATATGCAACGTCACACGCAGCGTGAGACCTAAATATTTAGTCCAGTATTGTGAAACATGTTTGAATATTGGAGAGTAAACTATAAGCCAACGTTATCGCGTACTCCGCTCTTAAGTTAAGTGCAAGAATTAATGATCTGTCTTGATTTCCATTCAAAATGCACCATAGCTCAAATCCCAATTCAGAAATCTCTGAAACAGGTGCAGCTGGTAAGAGTTTGAGATTTGCACGTCCACTTTAAGATAAAGATAAAGCGTTCAGCTGTAGCCCCCTTCCGGTGCCTAGCTGCCATGCCACCCGAAGGGAGCACGAGGGCTGGGATACTGCCAGGTTGCCCAAGCCTAGACAGGGGAAGTCAAGTGGCGGAGGTCGGATTCGAACCGCGGACCTTCAGGTTAGTAATCCGCGCTCTAACCACTTCGGCCATCTCGCACGTCCACTTTAAATCATTATGTCCCTACGACGATATCTAAAAACAAGCAGTTGGTTCAAAGCTTCGTGTATAAACCGCGTTTATTCACTAAAACTGTGGACAGCAAACATTCGAGTCCGGTATCTAGAAATATTTTCTGCTTGGCAAAGTGTGACCTTATGGACATCAGTGTCGGTCCCCTTCGCTACGGCTGACAATGTTATCAAATAAAAGCTGGTGATCAAGCCACATGACATATCCCAGGCACACTATCTCAATCAGCTACGACGTGATAAAACTTCACTCTGGAGATCAGATCGAGAATAACTCCATCAGAGCTGGAACATATACGAAATTCTTCCTTGATGACCCCGTATAGACAACATTATATTAAGCTGTTAATGTGTGGGATGGGGTCGTTCAGAAATACAGCGCTGATAGTACTCAGTCAGCTTGATACTACGATAAAGAGTGCTATCGGCTATTGCATAGAATATATTTACATCCATAGAAAAATATTCACTGTATTTGCCAATTTAATTCGAAGTAACTACATGGCGTTTTGTATTGGATACCACTGCGTGAGTCATTCTTCACGGCCAACAATTCGGTTCACTTGACACGTTGTTCTCAAACATTTGCTGCATTCTTCCCCGTTATCGAAATAAAATTTATATTAATATACCGGCAACCATCCATAAAATTTTCTTTCAATCAGGTTTTCCAAACCGACCATTTGCTTCGACGTCGATTCCTTCAGTGCCTCTATTTGTATCACTTTCCAGGTATGCCCGGGGTTGACGATAACATTGAACGGGAAACCCGTTTATTTCCTTATTTTGCTCATTGTTATAGCTGACAAGAACTTTAAACTTTGCGCTCCCGCTAATATGACCTAAGTAACAACAATGCTTTCGCAGAAAGGTGTCAACTTTTGTGTATTTCTAATTGAACAAATGACGCTGAAGTGTAGAAAATTAAAAGAAATGTTTAGAGATCGCTCATATTTAGGCACATTTCTCACTCCTTAGGTGGAGATGATTAGTTTATCTAACTGCTATCATGTTTTGACCGACCGATGTGGTGGAAATTTTCATGGTGGCTCCTTAATATTCCGCTAGATTTCCCTTACAATTCATGGAAAACAAGATCAAGGCTATTGAGAGGGTCAGCCTAAACATCTGCTCATCCAAGTGACTCAGGTTTCTCAAAGGCTGGAATAAAGCGGCAGACGACGATTGCTCTCTAGTGCTCCTCGGAGAATTCGACTGAGAATTCGACTGAAATTTATCAAACTTGGTTACGGCCAGGTTCACTAAAAGTACTGGTCGATTATTTCAATGCTACATGTATTGCAAAAGCGGG
>NW_008752358.1:85009-89693 GCF_000715545.1 Opisthorchis viverrini
ACGTTTGTTATCTGTCCGAGTTGTACGTCTGGAAAATAATCTCGATTGCCAGGAAGGTATCCACGATTAAAGCCGTTGAAAGGGACGAGTTGGAAAAAAATAGAGTAACGTGTAGCGAATCAGCTTACCGTAGTTTATATAAAATAGCGTGGATTTGTATTTGGTCAACGTAACCTTATTCCTCAGTTGAAATTTTGCGCTCAACTATTTTGAATGCTACATGAAAAAGCAGCGTGTTTATCCTTTGATGATAATAACAACATCCATGAAAACTTAGGGTGTAGTAGTCTCAACACCATTTGCTTGAGACACAATGTTCATAGGATCAGAACAAAAGAGAGCAACGTTATACTTGGTGCCTGTGATTGAATGTCCAGGGAGCATTCAGACTCTCATGTTTTAGAAGATACGCAGTAGTATATCGAGCAGCACATCAATAAAAATTATTAGCAGGAAAAATGATATGTGATGGCCTTTCAATAAATCGCTGGACGTGGGGAACTCAGATGAAATTCTATTGTACACACGCGCGCTCTCACAGGATTTCGCATAGCGCCATTTCCATTCCCTAGCCTTTGTATATGCATGAGGATTTCGTCATTCTTGCAGCTACTTATTAGTCGGCATTTATGGAAGAGGCGAGGGACTACAGTTGCTGTGGTTTTCCACCTTTTGTAGAAAGATCTACTGGAGTTTGCAGAGTTGGATGAATTAGACACAAAGTTTTAGGAACTCAGATGATAGATTTTTGCACACTGGCAGATAACCACCAATCAGTCTCCATTGATTAGCGCCTTCAACAGTTTTCAGTGAACTACATTCGCAGTAATAAAACTTATTGAACGGTACTAAGAAGAGTAAACGCTCTAGAGCGTCTAAGGGCAGAAGTTGTTACAATGAACTGTTTTATATTGAGACTGCTGTTATTTGTACTGGAAGCATAAGGAACTTGTTGAGGCTGCGTGCAAGGGGCGTACCTCGACAGCACTCATCTATCCACAGGGGAGTTCAGACATATATCATCCATGTGGGTGCCCAATGCAATATACGTACCGTTCTAGCAAGCTAATCCAACAGATTCACGAAAGCGTCGATAATTTAAAAGTGAAACATAAGACCATTTATTCATTCTAGTTGCGTCAACTGACACAGGAACAGGCTCATCCAAATCAATCAACCGTGGAGAGTTCACGTCTGCAGAATAGGATGCGCAATTTATTTCCAGCTTGTAAGTTCAGAATTTTAGAAGCTTCGATTGTCCCCGCATATGCGCATAGCATTTTGTTCAGTGTTTTTCGCAGACATGAAGTACTTCCGAACCATCTATGCTGCAAGACTTCGAAGTCCTCCTACTTTTCCCGTTATCGAAGCGTGCCCGCACAGCCGACGCTGATATGTAAAGTCGAATAAGTTTGCGAGAAAACGAGGAATGTGCAAGCTGAATGTGACTAAACACTGATTGAGATTTTCTCTCAGAATAGACCTCATTCCATGTGTGACTGCCAAACGCGGCGCGCACATAACATCAGGACGCAAAAAACAGACATCATTAGACCGCTCGTAGCGTGTTGAAATTGCTCAATTCGAAGTTCTATGAATGCATGACACATGGATTTGGGTTTATGCGTCTGTAGCATCCAGTAGATGACTAACCTCTATTAGCCCCAATGCTGCTTCTTTCTTCGTGAAGAGAATTTTTGGCTTCAGAGTGCACGACCTCATTAGTTTTTGTCAACGTATTTCATTTGCTTCCCAAATTGGTCTTCTTGTTTGTATCCATATTGCTAATTTTGGCCAAGATACTGAATATGTGGTACTAATACGATATCCGGCTGCTAGCTTACTATGGCGTGCATTATTTTAAGATCGTGGAAAACGAAGAACCACCTGACGTATTATATGTGGCTAATGGCTCAACATGCCGGAGGCGTTCAAAAATCAAATGCCCATAATAAGACTCAAGTTGCGGACCATACTTCACAGAATGATTTTTTCTCACTTGATTCACCATGCTTTGAAAACCCCATATATACCAAAATCTATACTACTTGGATCACGCGAAAATTCTCCACAAATTGCGTTCCGCTCCGCTAATACTAACAATTATTTTGGATGTTATAGTCAAAGTTCACTTTCAATCTTAGGGGAAGTATCCCCAAAGCTTGCGTTGAAACAAAGTAGCCATACCCGTACGAGCGTGTCATCTTAGCTGGTCTGAACAACTCGGTGTCCTTCAGAAACAAACAGAAGGTTTTGTTACACGAAGGTGTCACAAAACTGGTTCTAAACTCTAAAATCTTACCAACGCTGATAATACTAAGGCTAAGTCGTTTGAATGCAAATTTCACACCGCTAAACCACAAACTATTGAAATTATTCGGCCTAACCTAATTTCGCAACTTTGTTATGCGGTGAAAATATCATGCACATGAATGTGCAAAAGGAGCACACGAAAAATTATTTACAAATGACGACGAGAAAAAATATTCAGTAGTACCTAGTATTCTTCCAGTTTCTTCAGAAAAGTTAATGAATTTTATGTACATATAAATCCCTCCGCGGATTGTGTAGATTGACGAAAACAACTCGGGATGGAAACATTTTTAATCTTAAACGTTTCGCCTCGGAGGGCTTACGAGCTTGGCGATTGTGTTTCTTTCAGCGTTGCATTAGCTATCAGTCTCCTATGGTAGAATTATTATGGGCGGTGATGCTCTCGTGATGTAGACCAAGAGTAACCAAACAAATCAAGGAATTTTATTCCTTAATTCCAGAAAGTGTGCCAGCAAGTCCAGTGGAACCCAAAAGTAAGATTATTATGCCCCAATCCCATAGTAAACTCACAATTCTCCAAAGTCGTTTTTAGTAACACTTTATTATTTTCAATGACAATAGGCGTTCATTTGCCATGAGCTGCTTAAATTCTATTGGAAACTACAATCAGAACGTGCTGTCATGTAGTGAAGCTGTTTTTCCAAATGAAATGAGCAAACAGCTGATCGACACACCAGCGCAGAAAAGGATGTGCAATTCAAAATGTAGAGAAAACCAAGATTGCTAAGAATCCTAAACATAACGTGAGCAAGCAAACGGATTTTCTTGCAAAACAAAGCAGATGTGTAGCATATGCAACGTCACACGCAGCGTGAGACCTAAATATTTAGTCCAGTATTGTGAAACATGTTTGAATATTGGAGAGTAAACTATAAGCCAACGTTATCGCGTACTCCGCTCTTAAGTTAAGTGCAAGAATTAATGATCTGTCTTGATTTCCATTCAAAATGCACCATAGCTCAAATCCCAATTCAGAAATCTCTGAAACAGGTGCAGCTGGTAAGAGTTCGAGATTTGCACGTCCACTTTAAGATAAAGATAAAGCGTTCAGCTGTAGCCCCCTTCCGGTGCCTAGCTGCCATGCCACCCGAAGGGAGCACGAGGGCTGGGATACTGCCAGGTTGCCCAAGCCTAGACAGGGGAAGTCAAGTGGCGGAGGTCGGATTCGAACCGCGGACCTTCAGGTTAGTAATCCGCGCTCTAACCACTTCGGCCATCTCGCACGTCCACTTTAAATCATTATGTCCCTACGACGATATCTAAAAACAAGCAGTTGGTTCAAAGCTTCGTGTATAAACCGCGTTTATTCACTAAAACTGTGGACAGCAAACATTCGAGTCCGGTATCTAGAAATATTTTCTGCTTGGCAAAGTGTGACCTTATGGACATCAGTGTCGGTCCCCTTCGCTACGGCTGACAATGTTATCAAATAAAAGCTGGTGATCAAGCCACATGACATATCCCAGGCACACTATCTCAATCAGCTACGACGTGATAAAACTTCACTCTGGAGATCAGATCGAGAATAACTCCATCAGAGCTGGAACATATACGAAATTCTTCCTTGATGACCCCGTATAGACAACATTATATTAAGCTGTTAATGTGTGGGATGGGGTCGTTCAGAAATACAGCGCTGATAGTACTCAGTCAGCTTGATACTACGATAAAGAGTGCTATCGGCTATTGCATAGAATATATTTACATCCATAGAAAAATATTCACTGTATTTGCCAATTTAATTCGAAGTAACTACATGGCGTTTTGTATTGGATACCACTGCGTGAGTCATTCTTCACGGCCAACAATTCGGTTCACTTGACACGTTGTTCTCAAACATTTGCTGCATTCTTCCCCGTTATCGAAATAAAATTTATATTAATATACCGGCAACCATCCATAAAATTTTCTTTCAATCAGGTTTTCCAAACCGACCATTTGCTTCGACGTCGATTCCTTCAGTGCCTCTATTTGTATCACTTTCCAGGTATGCCCGGGGTTGACGATAACATTGAACGGGAAACCCGTTTATTTCCTTATTTTGCTCATTGTTATAGCTGACAAGAACTTTAAACTTTGCGCTCCCGCTAATATGACCTAAGTAACAACAATGCTTTCGCAGAAAGGTGTCAACTTTTGTGTATTTCTAATTGAACAAATGACGCTGAAGTGTAGAAAATTAAAAGAAATGTTTAGAGATCGCTCATATTTAGGCACATTTCTCACTCCTTAGGTGGAGATGATTAGTTTATCTAACTGCTATCATGTTTTGACCGACCGATGTGGTGGAAATTTTCATGGTGGCTCCTTAATATTCCGCTAGATTTCCCTTACAATTCATGGAAAACAA
>NW_008752359.1:0-19610 GCF_000715545.1 Opisthorchis viverrini
TTAATTGCTTTTTAGACCATTAAAAACTTGAATTACCTTGAATAACCTTGAACTACTGAGCCATCATTCCGCTCGCCGTTATTTCGTGTGCGGACGTTGACAGTGCACTGTGCCGGTCACTGACAGGCCTGTGAACTTGTTGACAAGAACGTGAACAATTGAGGTTTGCTGTATACATTTGCTTACCCTTGTGTAAATAGTACCGTAGAATTGCGAACCCAAATCTTCATTTTGATATTCGAGATTGTCGAAGCTACGCGTCACTCAAACTTCCGTATCGGGGACCTCAACAGGCATACTTACCGAAAGAATATACCTAAACGGTAATGTTGAATATTTATAATTTATCTCTTAATAATCTTTCGAAATCAGTCCAGAGGCTGAAAAGATTATAACGGAACTTGCGCATGAACGAGACGGAACAGTGTCGGTATTTCCGGGCTTTTCTATATAACGCCAGGCACAAGCTGATGCGACGTTTATTTTTGACGATCCAAGTCAGTGTATAGCCGCCCAAGCGCTGCCTGGAAAACGAAGTATCATAGATTATTATATTATTATAAATTATATATATTGTTATTGAAGTAGTGCATGAAATTTGAGTCGTTTCTGCAACCACTCCAAATCACTCAGCACCACAGTTTTAGGAGAACCAGCCCCGAGCGAAACGGGTCTACACAACAGCCAATAGAATAACCGTTTTCGTTCAAACAGATTTCATTGGTTGTTCTTCATTCGCCCTTGACAGATGAGTTGTGTTCTTAGTATCAATTTTTAACCGCTTGAACGCGACAGTGATCGATAGATCAGCCGGTTCGCAGGTTCATTGACTTTTTCTGGTTTGGCCAAGCGCACCAGGCGATCAATCGGCTATCCAGACCGGGATTCACGGTAATAAGAATGTATTGAGGAGACAATGGTCCACAACACAGTCTACAGGATCTCACACCAAATCCTTGCTTAAGTGGCTAGCAAGTTATACGTTTGTGACAAACAATATATTATATACTAGCGAAAAATCCTACGCAAGGACAGCCTACTTGGCACAGAAATGTGTCCAGTCAATGAATCATCAGTCGTTCAATGTGGCGGCATTTCAGATCTGGACAGAATTAGACGCTTGTTGCGCCTGATGCCTTTGAATTTCCAGCACAAAGTCCCTTCTTTTGCTTCGCTAAAATGAAACTAACGTCTGCCGTATTTCCTCCTGACCCGTCATCAGAATTCCACTGTTTTAAATCAGCAATAAATCGGTTCCAGTCATTTAACATATGCCCTGTCAGGGTGTGACTGAGGACGTAGCCTAATTATGCCGAGTTCGGTTGTTAGGCACGCCTTCCTCACAGATGCGATCCAGCTCATTCCTGGCCTGATGCAGATAGTGTGGCGTTTTTGCACGTTTGTTTTACTTCCATTATAACACTACGTATTACATCAATTGCATAATCGATTTTTGTTTGAATACGAGAAACTACAAAAAACGCGCACTTGCACAATTTCACATAACACAAGCGTGGTCACGTGCTTCAACTCTCTCTTCTGAATTCGGTCGCGCTTGCAGCGGTCATTCGCCAGTCTCATGTACTAACTCTGGTACCAAAACATTTCAGACTATCTTCGGAATCCATTATATGTGGGAAATGTTCAGAAGAAGACCTCTGGATCAACATAATTGGACTATTGTTTATTCGCTTATCTGGGCCAACGACGAACTATTTTAAGGAGAACAATTGTTAGTGAGTCTGTTCCATCTGATCGCTTCACTTTTGTATACCCAACCTAGCGTAATCATTTTTATTTCTTTGCCACACACTCCTGGTAAACTAACCTATTGGGTAGCCAGACCACTACAAATTTGGTGAGCCCGAGTATTTCTAGATATTTTTTTGAAAGCTTTTTCTTACAAGTCGTCGTGATTGTGTTTCTTCTACCCGGTAATTATGGAGACACACTTTGATTCAGCAGATTTAGTCGAGAATGCACTTAGCATACGTTTGCCAAACTACAATACACGCAACCCCAGGGTATGGTTTCACCAGGTGGAGGCCGTTTTTGCTAAACGACGCATCACTTCCCAAGTCACCCGATTTTCCCATGTTGTCCAGCATCTTCCTTGTGGTGTAGCAACAGAAGTTGAAGATCTGTTGGAAGATATTCCTCAGGAAAATCCGTATGACGCCCTCCGAACGGCCGTCATAAGTAGGATAGGGAAATCAGAAAACAAGATTTTACGGGATCTATTCACCACTGTCGAACTTGGGGACAGATCGCCATCACAAATGCTTCGCCACATGCGCAGTCTCCTCTGCGGCCGTAAGCTAGCGGTGGAAATCATGGCCCAACTATGGCTCGACAAACTTCCACCCTCCATGTCCCACGTCATCAGCGCTTTCGTTGATGACCACAGCTTAGAGCAGCTAGCCCGGATGGCGGATAAGATACACGAAACATACCCCAGTAACTCCGTAAACTCCGTCTCCCGCCCTGCACCCACTACAGATTCCGACCCGCTTCTTGCTTCTATATCGCACCTACAAACCAAATTTGACGCTTTGACCGATCGCCTACAACGGTTAGAGATCAACA
Source organism: Opisthorchis viverrini (assembly GCF_000715545.1). NCBI lineage: Eukaryota > Metazoa > Platyhelminthes > Trematoda > Opisthorchiida > Opisthorchiidae > Opisthorchis > Opisthorchis viverrini. Next base: position 2,587 of record NW_008752359.1, read on the forward strand.
GGCATCGACCACGTTCACGATCCAGATCGTCATCTCGTGCCCGTCTCCCTTGGTGCTGGTATCACCAAACTTATGGCCCAAAAGCACGCAAGTGTCAATCACCTTGTTCTTTCAAGCCGCGTTCCAACACCCCTTTAAACACCCCGGCCAGTCAGTAACGGCGACGACTGTCTGTGGCCCTCCTCGCACTAGTCGCCTGTTCCACATTACCGATCGTTCAAGTGGTCTACGTTTCCTCGTAGATACGGGAGCTGAAGTTAGTGTGCTACCACATAAGAATCCACTTCGCGATTCTCCTTCTTCCTCCTTACAAGCCGCCAACGGTACCCGCATCGCTACATACGGCGAACGTTCCCTCACACTTGACCTTGGATTGCGACGTGCGTTCAAGTGGATCTTTCTTTTGGCCGACGTCCAAAAACCCATCATCGGTGCAGATTTCCTGACCCATTACAATCTATCTGTCGACGTGCGACACAAACGTCTTTTAGACACGCTTACATCTCTCTCAGTCAACGGAATTAGTGCCCCAACTTCATCCACAGGTATCCGCGTTATCTTACCGGATTCACATTTTGCTGACATACTTAGGGATTTTCCAACCCTTACTCACCCATGTCAGTACACCCAACCGGTCACTCATTCCGTCGTTCACCACATTCAGACGAGAGGTCCACCTGTCCATGTCAACCCCCGCCGACTCCATCCGGATAAGCTACAAATCGCAAAACACGAGTTCGAACACATGCTCGAACTCGGCATCATCCGCCCTTCATCGAGTCATTGGTCATCACCCCTACATATGGTACCTAAGAAATCTAAAGGTGATTGGAGACCCTGTGGAGATTACCGTTCTCTCAACAACGCTACTATCCCAGACAGGTATCCCATCCCACATATCCACGATTTTGCAAGTACCCTATGCCATACAAACATTTTCTCCAAACTCGATCTCATAAGAGCATACTACCACATACCCGTAGCTCCGGATGACATTCCCAAAACAGCCATCACAACACCGTTTGGCCTTTTCGAATTCACGCGTATGCCCTTTGGTCTTCGAAATGCAGCCCAAACGTTTCAACGTTTCATGGACGAGGTTTTACGTGGCTTACCGTTTGTGTACGCCTACCTTGACGATGTTTTAGTCGCTAGCACCTCCCCAGCTGAACATACAGCTCATCTCAGAGCAGTGTTTGAACGTTTTTCCACTTACAACATACGTTTGAACATTGACAAATGCTTATTCGGTGTTACTAGCCTGGATTTTCTTGGCCACCACATTGACGCCACAGGTATTTCACCATTACCCGATCGCATTTTGGCCTTAGAGTCATTTCCCATGCCCACAACTATCACTCAACTTCGTCGTTTCATTGGTATCATCAACTACTACCGGCGATTCATCCCTCACTGTGCAGATATTTTGAAGCCACTGACCGATTTACTTGGCTCCAAAGAGAAATCTGTTACTTTGCACCCCGCCGCCACTGCTGCTTTCGAAAGAGCCAAGCACGCCATTGCTCAGGCCACAAAGTTATCTTTCCTCGATACTCACGAGAGCACAAAGCTGATTTTGACAACTGATGCTTCGAATGCTGCCGTCGGTGCAGTGCTTCATCAAGTTGTTAACAACACACCTCAACCACTAGCGTTTTTCTCGCAGAAGATGCAGGCTGCCCAAACGCGTTACAGTACTTTTGGTCGTGAATTACTTGCAATTTACCTTGCTATTCGCCATTTCCGGCACTTGTTAGAAGGTAGATCGTTTACCATTCAAGCCGACCATAAGTCACTCACCTATACCTTCACCGCCAAGCCTGATCGATACTAACCACGCAAGATACGCCATCTCGACCATATTTCAAAGTTCACTACCGACATTCGGTACACTCCAGGTTCGGACAATGTCGTCGCATGGTCTGTTCCATCTGATCTCTATTTTTGTATACCCAACCTAGCGTAATTATTTTTATTTCTTTGCCACACACTCCTGGTAAACTAACTCATTGGGTAGCCAGACTACTACAATAGTATACTTTAGATGCACGAACCAATCCGGTGCGAGCTTTCACGCGCAAGTCCTGAACTGTCGCTTTCTTGAAATCTGTGCTTCATGGCGTTTCGCTGAACCGATTAGACTTAAAGAGTTCTGAGATGATACAGTCGCCTAATTGGTTTCGCAAAATGCTACGGACGTGTCTCGGCTTCAGACAGTTTGTGCTACACTTCAAAGCAAGAACCTCGGATTTTGCGCCACGATTCTTTTGTTACGGACATTTGAGTAGACTGATGAGCCTGACATCTTCAAAATGGAAAAATTTCCATTAAATTTATATTATCTCGGGTCATGAGGCATATTTAGCTGGGAAACAATAATATTTACAAATGATGCAGCTGATATTCTCGCGGAGGTTGCCTATTACCACACGGGCAATTCAGAATCAGGGCAGAACTTCATCGGTGTACAAGGTGACAATTCAGTAGATGACATACTTGATGGAAATTTGACGGAAGAACCATCATGTTCATACAATCCTGCAAGTTTATTCGGTGCTTGTCTTGACTCCTTTGGTAGTCCTACACAAGGAGACTATTATTCCCGCTCTCCATACTGTGTTTCTAACAAACTCACCATGAAGAGTGATACGAGCATCATACATGGCCTTCTCGCAGCACTGTTAATTAGCTCTCTGGGGACTGTGCCTTTCCACAAAAGGTGTGCGTTCGGATTTCACACCATGCTTGGTTCTCCTAAACTCATTTTGCCCGCCAATTGATTTGGATGGACCGTAACAATGTATAAACGAAAATATAGAGGTCTTCTTGGACCAACTAAGTAATGAGAGGGCTTTGACTTCATTTGCGACAGTCCTGAAATATTATCAGACGTGAGAAATAAACTCAGATCATACACCTCTATAAAACAGGACTATCATGAATGAACATAAACCAGTCGTTGAAATACACGCAGGGTAAAATCTTTGTTTCGTTGAGCTTGATTGACCAATTTTGATGTTATTGTTAACAGACAATATTGGGATGACTGAATGTCTCCATGCGTTTGCTGGTTCCATCACAAAATCATGGTGTGAACATTGCAACCAGGCTGTGTGTAATGGCCTTGGTTTAGAGGGAACTATGTAAAATAACCTCAGCAAAACTTATCCATCCCTTCAATCATTATCCTTCTTGATTGCTCTTACTGTTGTCTAGGCTGAGGTGTGTCAGGGTTACGCATGGGAACCACACTTGTGCTGCATTTGGTTTGTTTGAGCGAACAGTATTGCCGTCACAAATGGAATAATTATCCCAAATTGCAAGTATAGTTTGAAAGCAGAAGTTCAGCTTCATCAACGACTTGCGGGAGCGTCGCTTTAGAAAATTCCAGTGAAGCATGGAGGCGCCCAACTTGATGTGTCTGCAGCAGCGGAGATTCAGTCGGTTAGGTGGGAACGGCGTTGGAATCAAATACCCAGGTGTCAGCTGGAACCAGGTTGAAATGGCAGACCAGTCAACAATTATGGTAACTCATGCCCTGGACCACGTGGGTCGTTATAAGCCTGGAGCGCAACCTCACTCTGTTCCGTTCGACCACGTGAGTGACTTGACCCGTGAGATACAACGGTGGCCCGAACGTTAGCAACATGCTAAATTTTGGGCCCTCGTCACTAGAATTGAACGTGAAATGTTTCACTGGTTCTGGACACATATTTTGCGTTTCTCTTCATAAATCACGTAAGTGACTTCTCATCACACGTGAGTCCGTTGCAATAAAGTAAGCGGGGCGGATCGCTAATGAAGGCTGATGTTCCAAATGGCCTCCGTGTGAGTGCCTTAAGTATGGAGATTCCATTTGAGGGAATTTTACCGGTGCAAACAACTTCCATTCAAGTAAATGTGCGTGCTCATCACAGAACCATCTTGATTTCACCGTCACGACGACAAACAAATCTAATTTCAATACATGTTTCCAACGTCGTCGACGTAAACATAAAGTGCGGTTTCTGATTTGTGCCATCAGAAATATTTCAGACAGAGAAAAAACGCCGTTTATGTCGATGCTCATGGTGTCCTGAAAATATGAAATAAGGATAGGTCAAATCGATTCACATTGAATAACATTCTATATATCGTTTCAGAAGAGTTTGATAAACAATCGGTAGTTTTTATTTGGGCAACGTCTCGCTTTTGACACAAAAGCTTCATCAGGCAATAAAAAAAAAGAACCTCTTTTTTTTTTAACAAACCTCTTCTCAAACGATGACTTCTCAATCGGTTACACACCTTTTCAAATTGATTGAAAACCTTCTATTTAGTTCACTCTCAGCTACCGCAAAATCGCCAGTAGTATGGTGTCTAGTGATATCTCGATTTGGATGACTGCCCGAAGGCCCACCACTCCGTTCATAATTCCCAATAAGAATGAAGTAGATGTGAAGTGCCTCTCAAATATTCGGAATCGGGGAAGTGCACTGACAACGTGAGGTCTCAGTTCAAAATTTCCAGGCCCTTTCCCAATATTCGAGTAATCGCGTGCTATTCGCACCAATGCAGTACAGGCTAGGGAAAGAAATTTGTGGAATCGAAATGGACTCATTCACCTCTTTTAATTTTGAATATCAATTGTAAACAGGGTGCAATCAAAAAACAGAACCAAGGACGAATGTTCCACTGCTGTTCGATCGGAAGAGTAGAACAATCAAGCCTCGCTAGTGCCTAAATTGTATGCTGAAACTGCCGGTCTTTGTTGTAGTATGTGCGGAATATCGTTCAGAAGTAAACAATTGCTTAAGCGACAAGCAAACAAACACAATGTCAGTGGATTGCTCATACCTGTCAAAAAATCAGGCAGGCGAGTACAAGAAGCCTTGAAAAGCGGATATATAAGTCCTAAATGAGCAATGTGTCTTCCAAGTAGGGAGAATTTGTTCCAGCACTGGTGAATAGTTCAGCGGGAAGAAACGCATCACCAATGGAACATTGCCGGGCATTATTTTGCCGAAAGTGGAAGCTGGTCGGCATGTGAGAACTGTGCAGGGAACACAAGTCTATCACATTTCTGAGCGACATGAAAAAATCCTCTTGACCGGATATTCTTAAGGAACATGTCTAAGGCAGCACAGAGAACGCACAAACATTTCAACAAGAGGGAATGAACTGGTTGGACCTACATAAGGGTCGCCTGTCCTAATCTGATCGAAGTTGTTACATTCTAACCAGGACGCTCTTTATTTCTACTGGTGTGTTTTCGTAGGATGCAGGTAGAGCACCTGAAAACTCAAAATATATCGCCCAGACACCATTTATATTTTAAATTGAATAACCTCCTCAAAGTTGCTACTTATTTCAGAGCTGCTAAGCCTTCAACGCTCCGGCAATCGTAAAACCCGTACAAGCAACCTTCATTTGATTGTTTTCCCATCCTGCGCCATCACAATTATTAGTTTGGCGAGATTTCGAAAAAAACTATTTCCTCTTCAATAGCTATCAACATAATTACTATCGTAATGTTCACGCATATGCTGGTAGACGCGTGATTTTTCGGTGGCCTGGCTTGACAATCCGGCTGCACAGTCTCGTTTGTGTTGGCGGCACGTCCAAAAGAAAAACGATAGAAAATTAACTACTATGCACTGATTATGTCACCCCGACTATCTAATATTGCAAAACTCCACGAAGACCTCTTCTGCATCTTGAAAATTTTTCAAACGTCCTTTCTATGACTTTACTTCGACAGGACGAGCCCGGCGACCAACTAAAATTCGTTGGGCTAAAATTTGGGTCACCGTAATGGTCGCCTGCTCAGTTTGAATTACTCAGGCATTTAATCTCAGTTTGTGGCGTTTACCATATCCTTCTCTTTGATGAAAAAATATTCAACTAAATCGGATAACACGCATACTCAATGAGATTAACTGAAAAAACAAATGCACATTTGTTTGTTCTCCTCGACTTATTAAACTCGCGGTTAGTCTGGGTACGTTTTAAACCAAGTCACATTTGTTGGATACCTTCACTCAATACAAGTAGTATCAAACTATTTTGTATCGTTCTGAGCTTGGCGCCATTACGTCCAAGTAGACCGATATCTTTCATTCTGCTTTCAAATCATGTTGGGAAGAAATCAATTAAATTACGTTTGAACCACCTCGCTGAAGCCTTTGGTTGATCGTTTCAGGTAAGCAGTTGTGCTCATTACTCACAGCGGCAGATCAATGCGGAAATGAGCGTTCACATAAGCTATCAATTCAAACTTATCTGCTCAAGCATTTTATTCAAAATGTTCACCAAAATGACCTTGGAAACTGCCCCATTTTTTATTAAAATTGGAGTTTTTGGTCCCGCAAAACATGTTTGTGAAAAAAACAACGATCTGATGAATCCGCTCTCATCAACCCGAATACGAACCATGAACTTTGATTCTTTGTAAATCTTGTGATGTAAGCACTCGTACATACGAGCGTAATACAGTTTCACTGTTCCACCGACTATCACCTCAATTGTTGTTGAGAAACGTATTGTAAATTTGGCCTACATTATACCTTTGTTGAAAGATCGGCGGTCAACGGAACTATTTTAGGATTCTTCAAGAGTCTTCGATCTCACACGTCTTCGACCTTCTCGTGTCCTTGAAACTTATTTGGCACTATGTAAACGACTGTGTGCTTACAGTTCCGACACTTCCAAACTACCCCAAAACATCAATTCCATGTGAGTCATACCAGCAATTTTTGTTTGACTTCAACCGGAATCGTTCACTTTCCAAGGGGATGATAGATGTGCTCATGATTCAAAGGGCCCCTCCTCATAGCAGTCATATTTCTGGTGATGAGGACTGGTCTATAAATATTGAAAATTTTTCGTCATTAAATCGTCAGTCAGGTGGCGAGGATCACCTGAATGCACTAGAAATCTCTGCCGCATCTAACAAACTTGGCTGTAGAAATTCTCTATAAATTCACGTGTGTGTACAAACGCAACTATGCGAAATGTTTACAACGCAGGCGTCCGCTTTTATAAGGAATACGCATGAGGCCGTTAACGGAGTATGGACTCAGTGATGAACTACCTGTACACAAGAATATAGGTTATTGTTAGTATCCCGAAATTCACTCAGATTTTCCTACCTTCTATTAAACATACTGCCTGCTTCACCTCGAGTTGGATACGTATATTTCTAAAAACGAATTAGTGTGCAAAATTAGCTCTCGCCCCCAGCAACCACTTCAGTGAGCACTCCAGCAGTCGACTAAAACGGAGGTGAAAAATTCGCTAGAGCTTCACCTTGCGTCACCCTTACGCCCAGACAAGTTTTGAGTCCTCGCGCTGAAAAACGTGCTGTTCTGTGCTGAAAAGTTAAAGAGTATTGCTGCACCCGTTTTTCATCCGTGCGTTTTAGATGAATCAATGATGCAGATCGACAATAGCAAACCCAAACCGGCGATGGGGCACAGGTCGTGGTCATTTTTATCTATTCGCGTGAAATAACAGAGCTTATTCCAAACATGTGTGTGGCATACCACCAGGCATGATCATAATTTTACAGTTAGAATAAAGTACGATCGATGGGATTTGTTGGTACTGGAGATTGCGCAAAAAGTGTCATAAGCAGTTGGCATTATCCGATACAGACGCGGTCACCCCTAATCGGGCACAGAGAGCGAAGCGCAGCTAGAATGCATTTTAATTAGGGGAGCTGAAAGACGATCAAATCGCTAGGATTTGAAAGTAGCGGACAAAAACACAACGAGGGACGGAAAAGCAAGAGGCAGCTTGCCCTACTGTGATGAACATGACTGATACTCTATTTATTGCCCTATTCAATATTCTGTTGTTTTAATATTCCGCGGGATGTACATATACGCCAATTCGAATACATACGTGATACTTGTTGCGCTGGCCTGAATCCTGGATTTCTAGTTCGTCTGATTATTCCGATATACGTACAAAACTTGATTCTCACACCTACATATAACAAATAATCGTCAACTGCGAAAATGGGGGAACCAGAGCGACCGATCTGGTGAAGCGGCCGAGTTAGCGTAATCCGGCGCCGCTTAATATTCGCGCAATGGAATTAATCTCTCGAAAGCTACGGCATTTTCAGGGCTTTCGCTTCATATTGTAGAATATTATTGTACAGTGATTTGTATGAAATTACCCGCAATGGTGATTTGTTTAAGTGAGCTAATTTTCAAGGTCAATAAACAGCACTGACTGTGAATATGTTGCCCAATGTAATAAGAAATTGCGAATTGGAGAAACTGATTCAGTTACAACAGACGAAACTTTCAAGCAGTTTTGCAGCTGAAATACTCTAGAATCTGCGTGTTCCTTGTGGATGCAAAACTTGTGGAATTGCCGCTCCTGAAATTATTTTTTCTCGACAAATGATATTACGAGATAAAATCGTGGAAGCCGCATTTATAATCCCTGGAAAATAGTGCAGTTTTGTCTTAAACAGCTGAGTGTCCCGTTATTTGCAAAATATGCCAGGTAAACCATGACTTCAATCAAAGCCGGGCAGCTGAACGAACCTAGCTGGCATACACGGCGAACATGCGGCTAGGGGTCCACGATGTCTACTGAACTGGGAACACGGAACCTAAGTTGATCGTAGCGGACAGCTGAGTGAACTTAGCTAATAAAAGGTGACTGTGAAATGGTTCACTGGCATCCTCAAACAAAACCGCACTGGATATCCGGTGCTCCGCGTACCGTTTTTCATTAGAAAACCGCTCAACTTACGAGCTTCTTCAGATTCCTTGACTTTCAATTTAACTTGCAGTCCTGTGCCGCATTTCTCGTACGCCCATTTGTAACCAAAACAACGTTGGTGCTTTGATCGCTGGATGAACTCAAGAAAGCCACACAGTTATACTTCATGTATCCATTTAGCACCTTCTCAAACACCGTGAAGAAGGAAAATGATACAACCACCAAATTCTCAACATATGAATGTGAGACCAATTCTATAGCCGTGGCAGACCGATTTCAAAGTTCAATGTGTGCCAGAAATTCCGAAAGGAGATTAATTGATAGAACTCCGGAAAAAATGAGGCCAGCTCGGGGTGATTGTTGGCCTAAGCACATATGTAACAAAATACGTTTTGGCGTTAAACGTTTTTCCCACACGCACGTGAATCCAAAGAAAAAGGCATTTTGCGTCAACGCAGAGGCTAATCTAGCCGGTCGATTTGGACTAAAACCTAAAACCATCGCTGAGGCCTCGTTACTTGGACTGTTGGGACCATGGCCAGGGTCACAAAGAGCACAAGTGGAGTAGAAGTATCAATAAATGCGGATAACTTAGCACAGAATCATGTCGTACAGTGGAAATGTAGAGATTTTCTGGTGTAACTATTGTAGTAGCGTTTGGTGTAAAAGTTCCTTGAAAGCCGGAATGCGAACTGTACCGAAAATCATTGACTTTGAGAGGAGTGCAGACTAAGGTCCAAAGAAATGGCTAAATCCGAAGACTAGGATTAACGTATCCTGTAGGCTGCTAGCACCATGTAAAATGGTTGTACATAGTTGTAGATAGCGAAACGGGTGGGAGAGGTTACAGGCAAGTGTACGAGTGGTCAAGTTGGGGATGTGATATTGAACTGCGTATGGCAGTGCCGTGCATTCTTGTGCTGACATACCTTGGTCTTTCGGACAACCCGGCCGCGGATGTCATGTTTGAGATCAATTGACTGGGATGTGCAATCCTTTGAGGCGTGGGATTTTTTCGTCTTGGACAAGGAAATTCGCAGAGATAGATCGAAGCTGATGTAAGATCACAGGTATTTTTCTGGTTCGGTTGATGATTCTTGTGGATGTAAATCACAGGTAAGGTCGAGTGGACAACAGCCAAACAGGGCGCTCGATGCAGGTATTGTCGAGGGTTGAATCTTGGGAACATGCGAGAATGGAATCAGATCAGTAAATGCTGGTGAAACCGAGAAGACATCGGACAGGATATAGTGCATTTATACGGAGAAAAACTTTATGTTTACTACAATAAGGGGGTGGAAAAAATGGCCGAACGATGGCAGATTATAACTTGGTAGACTAGTGACCCAGCATAGATTGAGTCTGCACGTATTTGTTATTACAGCACAAGAGACCTAGAGCAAAACGGCACAAGCAAGTAGTGAGATGCGGCTAGGAAAATCAAACACAGGGACTTCCGAGATGATGAACTAGGTTATCCGGAATTTTTTACATGGGTCCGTAAATACTATAACCTGGGGGGTGAGGTGAATACAAGAGACGCGTTCATCAGTCCTCACAGCGAGGCTATCATTTTCAAATAACATGTAGCGCAAGGAGAAATGAAAGCTTTTGGGCGCTGGACTTTTATGCCGGTGGCATAATGTTAGAAAACGCATCATACGCATATCACTGTGTTCACTCTGGCGAATTTTATGTTTTTAGGTGCAGTGGATCCGAATTATGACGAGAGACAGACACAGCTTTGCACGGCATCACAAGCCGTTGATGTTGCAGGGTATGTTTAAGCTATCCCATCTGTGTATATTTCAACAAAATTTTGTGGTAGACGGAAGGTCATTTAGACATGAGTAGTTTATAGTGCTGCTTGTTAAATGACAACCGGGACGGGTCCATTCAAGCACGGGCAAACGGAAAACAACAGTGATCTTTAATGGATTTCCTGGATTCAAAATTGCGGCTTGTGCATCAATGAGGAACTCCAGCTGCCGGATATGTTTCCGGTAGGAGGAAGCCGGGCTGGTAAACAGCTCATTCAGTTTGAACGGGTCGCTGGAAAAGGCAGGTCGCGGAGAAGACACATGACGCGGTAGCTGCCAATGGGGCAATAAGAACAGAACGAAGATGCCCGGAGCGTGTGAACTATGGCCAATTGATGATGGGGTGTGGCTACCAAGCCAAGCAGATGCGTAACGCAATTTAATGTGTGCGTGTTCTCGATGGGTTGTGTGGCGTATACTGCGTTTACAAGAATGAGGAACTCTGAATTTTGTTTGGTTTATGTTCGCTGGGGCTGAGCGAAACGATGCACCTCTCATTGGGTAGAGCGGATAGATTGGTTAAGGGCGAGGACCCAGCTGGAATTACGTGGTATAAGTTGCCTTGAAAAGAAGCCAGTCCAGTAGCCGGGCACGCTGTGATGAAGCAGGATACTTGTTCTTCTAGAAAGTCAAAGTCGTGTCAAGGTGCAAAAAGTGTCCGGTTTTTATTTACCAATTCCGTTTTAGTTTTTTTGTTCAATGACTGAAACTGTCAAACTCAGGGGCGATTTGGACACAAGTCATAATGAAGATCAAGTGGCAGCAAAATTTTTCCTGTGGCGGCTGTAGTTTCTCAATTAGGGAAGTTATCTACAGACTTCTAAAAGTTATGTTGATGCGCAATGTTTCAATGCCTATCAAAAATACTATTTCAGATGCCAATGTAGTTAACCAGGAACTAGCAGTGGCGTGGGTTTTACGCGCTTTAGGGCACACTAAACGGCTGCTGCCAGTACTTTTAATCCAAGTCTTGATTTATCCCTTTCATGATGAGTGATTATGCCATTCCTCAAGGCTGATCCTTTAGACCACTTTTCTTCTTGCATACGTTAGCGATCATTTTGATGCCACGAAATGTCTCCGTCTGTTCGTTGCTAATAGATTCACCATTTGTTGTTCCGACGCGAGCACAGTTACAACGCACTTTGGCGTCAAAAAGTGGTCACCCAAATGGTACATTCCTCTGAATTGCGAAGAGTGCATCTTAATGACTTTCGTGTGAGGCCCACAAAACGCCTTCGTCGTGAATGTTCAGAATGGATAACGTGGCATTTTGATGCTGGTTCCCAAAGTGGACTAGGTGGTCCCGCTACCCTGAAACATATCGCTGTTGCTTAATTACGACAAATAGGCTCCAAAGCAGTCGCCATTCTTATGGCAGGTTTGTGAACTTTATTCCGCATTACTGGCAAAGACTTCCAGATACACAATGAACCATACGTCAGACATGCTGCCCACTCAAGAAGCCAGAGAGAGCTAATCATCGTCGCGAGCGTCCAACGAGCTGCTGTTTTGTTGGTTGCGGCTCCTTAATCCATCGGCTATGAAGGAGGTATGGAAAAATTTGAGCTGTTCTTCCCAGGATATCGCCCTCTCCAGGCTTACCTGACGCTTTTGCGTTGTCTACAAAACTTTTGCCGATGAGGTTTAACCAGCAGAAATTTGACAAGATTTCCATGATCAGAGTGCACACTTTCAGCGAATGACTCTCACATTTTGATTACTTGGAACATGCAATAACCCTCCTCTTTTAGTTAGAACGCCCTGTCCAGTCAAATTACTTTAGCTCATTTGTACGCAGTCTGAGGCTGGCAAACTACTACCGTAACCACAAGAAGGACGGCGGGAGTTCTGCTGCCTGTTTTGCTCGCGCATTTCAGGTAAACAAAAGCCGCCGGACGAAATGGGTGGATTCAGTGTGGGAAGCCTGCCCAGAGCACCAATCGTTTACCAATGTGCAACTTTGTAAATATCTGTCACCACTGTTACGATTGAAGTGGGTTTCGTTTTTCGCTCGTGCAGATTTTTGAAGGAATTCTCTTGTCGTTTAATCCGTTTACAGTGGGAACATGTGTAATTTTGTTGAAATACCAACTCTATCATTAGCTATGCGTGAAAATCTCTGCCAGTTTAAACTTAGTTCCTCCGATGCTTTCGGTTTCAATCATCAGCCAGACAAATACAAGGTGATTTCTACGGCCATCAATGGCGGGATGGGTGTCCATCAATTTTAAGACGTGGTTTGCATTCTCACACCTGCTAGGCATGTACGGGTTAGCAGGAGGGCTATATAAGCTGACTCGTTTGCCCGCACCAACTTCCTAAACCTTAAGGGTCCCATGCATTTTGCAACTTAAAATATGGCTACTAAAAATGAAACCAATTCCAATTGCTGGATAAAAAGACTAGTGTAAATGTTATGTTGTAATTAGGGTACTTTACGCCAAACTGGGTCTTCTTTTTAAAGTTCTCGAGGAATGAACACAAAGAAACTTGTGTCTTGGACGAAAGTCGATGATAAACTTCATCCTCTAAACAAGCACCATCGCTATCCACCTCGGTTCCGCTGGCTAAAAGGAAGTTAACCCAGCTCTCCGATGCGGTACTCAAGACCGCCAACGGTGTCCTTAGCGGACAGGCGCATAAGGAGCAGCAAGCAGTCTATCTGGGGTTAGTTTTGCAGGAAAGTCCTGCCAACGGAACTGTTACATACGCTGCATCGCAATGTTCTCACAAAGATTAACCGGATGAATTGGTGATCACGTAGGAAGGAAAACGAGAAAATCATTGGACTACTAGTCACCTCAACTTCTCCGTCTACCTTACAGACTCCGAAGGGGGCGTTAGCACTCAAAATACTCACCGAATAATCGAACATATATCCGAGAATCAGCCTCAAGTGGCGTGAAAACCGGGCGACGGAAGTCTTAGAGGGGAGGCGTAAAGCACGCTCAACCTCAGCCCAAGTTCAACGGACCCAAACTATATCGGTGTACTGATGACAAAAACAGCCTGTTGCACTATTAAATGCGCGCCAACGCAACCGATCGCGGCTCCAGCTTGCAGCTTTTACTCAACCAACATAGGCCCCTCGGTCACCAAAGGCGGCGATGCTCAACAGGAGGCAAGCTTCGTGTTAACGCAGCGTCCACGGTTCGTAGTGCGTATTCACGTAGCAGACAATAAAAGTGCACAAGTAAACTTCACACATAAGTCACAAGTTCCGAGCATGATTAAGTCAAATGTGAGGAGACAAGCAGAGAAGTCTACCAACAACTGAACTATAAGCATTTATATTGACATCAAGGAATTCTGAGAATGTGAATATGCAAGCCTCCAGCTCCGCTCCAGAAAAATTGGCCTCCCCGATTGTGGACACAGCCGTCGCTCATGACCGCAACAGCCAAATCTACTGTTTCGACAATCACGAGCGAAAAAATCCTTCGTACACCCAACTGGCCACGCTGATCGAGAGCATTTGTGGAGTCCACAAAAACTGGAAAGGAAAAAAGCCTGTGATCAATCCAACCCCATAAACTTCGCCAAATCCGAAAGCTTCTAGCTAGCTTCAAACTGCAGCCCTTTGCAAAAACAAGCCATTAAAAACAAGTCTTCTTGGTGCTGTTCCCCAGTGCTCACGGCCTTACAGAGATGCCTTATCAACCAAACAGTGTGAAAATGCCCAGGAAACTAAGCCAACACATGGTTGCCTTAAATCCTTGAAAAACAACAAAATCAGTCGACTGAAACACGATATTGAACGAGCTGCGAGTGGCAGCAATCGAGATCTTCACTCCTGATTGAAAAACTACGTCCCAGAAAAGTAAACGGGCCGTACAAACCGGGCTCTTGCGGGGGCAAATAATCCCTGCTAGTGAGAAGCAGCCACCAAAATCACCAAGGTAGCGAGCCGAAAAGTATGCTGCAGGGGCCCCTTCGGACCTTCGGACTTAAACCCGACATAAAATTTTTAAATCTGATAACTTACGGTTGAACACCTCTCGGCTTCTCACCTTCGAAGGCGTCAGAGAAAGTGTTCAAACGCTTGTGTACAAACCGCTCATCCTTTTTAACAAATTTTGCCACACTTAACAGTCGGTACGCTGTGAACAGCCGCCCATAATCGCACTCACAGAGACCTGGCTCACACCAGCTTTCCGTGACGCGGAGATGTCGGTGGACGGCTATCCTGTTTTCCGAGCTGACTCTTAATGAGGGGGCTAGTGGGATTCGCTTTATACCCACACGTGGTCATGCCCATCCAGATCGTCCTCTCTGATGTCATTCCTGCAGTTTTTTGCGATGCAATGTGGATTCAAATCTAACCACGCGAGTCCGATTCTCTTTCGGTTGGTTTACCGTTGCTCTCTTAGCCCTGCGATAGATGAACGAGTCCGCATAAGGATGCCATATTTCTCGAACTCTCAAGAATATTCGATTGAGTCCCACACGTCCCGCTTCTTCACAAATTCGAGTCTTATGGGTTTCGAGAGAAAATTCTACGCTGAATTGCGGTGTTCCTATCCAATTGAAAGTAGGCTTGGCCTACGCTTCGCAAACGCCAGTTTCCATTGGAGTTCCTCAAGGCTCCGTTCTGGGACCACTGCTGTTTCTGATATACTTCAACGACGTTCCAGATGTTCTTGCAAGCCCATGTCTACTTTCTGTGGACGACTTGAAATCCTTGAGTCCAAATGCCAGTGTCCTCCAAGTGGATGTAGACGCTGCAAAACAGCGGTCGTCGGACTAACACCTTTCTCTGAATGATGAAAAGTGCACCCATATGCCATTCACTGGGAATTCAGAGAAGCCTTCGTCGCGCATGTTGACATTGGACGGATGACAAAAAGGATTTGCGTATCTGGCCCTATTCTAACATGCCCTTCTCACTGCACCGTGAGAAATCGGCTCACACCTCATTTGACGCTCTAGAGGCGATTCGGAGCACCTTCTTCGATATTAATCACATGGACTTGCAAATCCTCTATGGGGGCTACGTCAGACCGCTTTTCGAATATGCAAGCCGAGTTGTCTACTGAGGAAGCAAGGAGGACGTGACTCTCATTGAGCGCGTTAGACGGTTTTCCGGCCTTAAATCCGTGGACTATGAAACGCCTCTTGCGGCGCTTAACCTCTTTGCCTGAAGTATCGTTGCCACCAGGGAGACCTAATACTCACTTATATCCTGTTTGATGAAGTTTTTTCCAAGAGGTTTTTCACTGTTGACCCAGCTCACACACGGCGGAGATATGGTTAGAAGATTCCAAAAATAGGATCGCGCGCCCTTTTGGGGCAACATCTTTCTTATTTTGGTGGTAGTTGAATGGACTAATCTTCTTCTGACGGTTGTCCTCGCTACATCTAGTACCCAGTTCAGAACACTATTTGGCGCTTTTTTATGCGAGTCCTCGTGCGGGCAACCTTAATGCTCCGCGCTGAGAACTTGCCGAGCAGTGCCACACCCTTTTTTCGCTCGTGTCTTTCAGGTGAACAGCAGCTGCTGAACGACGAGAACGAAATCGACCGCGGAAACTTGGGCGAAAGCCTCGTTCCCGTGTATCAATCCGTGAATGTATGAATCGAACCTATATTGACCAATGAGTGTTCGATTTTCACGGTGAGTGTTTGGTTCGCATAACTGTGTGACCGCTAACTCCGCATTCGTTGAACATTATTTATCCATGGTCGTCTGGATAGATGGAACCTGTTGAAGAAGTTGGAAGTGCTGTTCAAACTCTAGAAAATGCCGGACAATCGTTGGGCGTGACTAGTGTATCACCATCAGATCAACCGATCGCAGAATCACAACCAAGCTTATGCAAAGTTCGCCGTGTCCGGTTTGAGAAAGTTGAAGTGTTTTACTTCGAACGGTTACAAGGCTTTGTTTGTGTCCCAAGTCAAGGTGGCTCCACGCTTGGTATGGCACAGACACATTCTGCGTTCGAGGAGTTTACGGTTGCTGACCACCAACATGTCCGACAGTTTGAACGATATTTGGCTCTCCTCAGAAAATTCGAAAGCGGAAAAATCTCTCTCACATCAGAACAGCTTTCCTACCTTACGTTCCGTATTAAATCAGCTCCTGACCTGCTTTGCAAGCGTCTTTTTCACAGGCTGCAGGGAACGTCTCTTGTCAGCGGTTATGATGGAGCCCATCCTGATAGGCAACCACTTCCCTTATTTGAAGAAACGTCTGGCCGTATTTCTTCTCTTTCCAACCTGAGATTGCCTGAAACGAACCCCGAGAGCCCACACATCTGCGATGAAGAAATGGAATCACAGTTGTGTGGTCTGATTGAGTGTTATTTTCTCCAACTTCTTTCCATAAAGAAGCGACGTCTGTTGCTCCGAAAGTCAGGTAAGCTCCCTAGTGCTTCTCGAAACCGGACCCACAGTCTTGCAATAAAAGGAATATTGGTAGCTCAATTTTCAGAAAAATGCATCATTTTGTACTGTATGTAAATAATAGTAGCTGCTTCCTGA
>NW_008752359.1:19623-22081 GCF_000715545.1 Opisthorchis viverrini
GGATGTATGTCGCGAATTGCATGATCGACCGAGTGTCATGGATGTGTAAAATGAATGGTGATCGGGTAAGCACCTAGATGATGTTCAATACAACAAGGGAGGAATATTGATAGGCACCTTTTGGTGAAGCTTTCTACTATCTGCACACCATGAAAAATAAATCAAGTCCACATCATTATGTAGCAGTATCGATTTGTGGGTCCAACTGTATGGCCACAAGTGCAGAAAGCTTAGACAAACGGTCTCATGAGGAGTCTCGCTGTGTTAGAAACTGACCCGCCGCTTGCTGTTGTAAACAGTGGAGTATAATCCTAGATTTGGGACCATAAACCAGAATGTGGAAATCAGTCTACAGACAGGCTTGAGTGGATGTGCCTGAATATATCATTCAACCATGGTGAATACTTTTGTATAGTATATCCTAGGTGTGGCCAAATACACATGTAGATCAAGGGGGAGAAATGAATTCCGAAACTCTCCAAAGTTTCCCTCATAATGACATAATGATATAATAATATAATATATAATATGGACATTTTGATCTTTGGCAAAGTGGAAGATCTGCAGATAGTGTTACCTTACCTATCTAAACTGAAAGGAACTGGCATTGGTGAAAAAGCGCTCACCTTCGTTTCCCGTTGCTAAATCACGGCCTGTTCACTGCGAGCCTTTCGTTAACAAGGGCTCGGGGTTGAAAACAGTGTTTTCCATGGTAGACGGTAGTTGGAAGTTCGTAGTGTGTATTATAGTGCCTTCATCAACTAAACCGAGTTGAACGTCGTTACCATCGACAGCAAAAGTCCAGCATTCAGCTTCAGTGCAACAAGACACTCGGTCCAAGTGGTCTGCATTCTTCAGAGAAGGTGATGAGTTTCTGGTGGCTAACCTGACGACTTTACCCTGAGTTATCTAGAATGAGGAGAGAGTTCCGACAACATGGAGCACCCCGACAGTGACTGCATTCGGAAAGGCGAAAGGTCGTACGCAAACTACTGGGGCATCAATCTATTGGTCATAGCTTCTAAGGTACTCTCTAGTACCGTCCAATGTAGATTAGTTTTTTCTGCCTGTCTCTGCAACCTCCGGGGTCAAAATGCTCGTGCGACGTTCCGTCACACACATTGAGTATGCGCACGATATTCTTCTTTTTTCTTCATATAGTTGAAAAATACAAACCTTTTCAACTACCCAAATGACCGCCAGACAGTTTGGCATATGCTTCACAACTGCAAAGTGTAAGGGTCTGTCACAAGACTTGGTGGGACCAAACCCAAACCTTATGCTTGCAGACCAATCGGTGGACGTGATAGGTTACTACCTGGACAGTTGTATAAGCTCCTGTGAATCGGCTGTAGATGAGATTACTTCTCGAATCCGAAAGACCCAGTCAGCCTTTGCCAATCTCCGACACCTATGGTGCCGACGCGACGTCTGGTTGTCTGTCGAGGGCAGAGTTTACACTGCGACAGTGCGACCAGGCTGATCTGCAAATCAGAGACGTGGCCTCTACGCGAAGATTGCTTACGAAAGTTGTCAGTGTGTAACCGTCCCCGAAGAATTGGTTTGGTCGGGTCGGAACATCGGATTAATAGTCCTAAGGTTCACCAGGTAGTTTCAGGAAGGAGGATCTCTCCCACGATACGCGGATTACTTTTCTACTGGGATTACGCTGGTCACGACATGTACTGTGCATGCCAGAAGACTGTCTGGCTCACAGAGCTCTTTTCGCTCATCACTGTGTTCAGTGGAAGCGACCGAGTGGTGGACTATGTATGATCTGCCAAAGAAGTATGAAAACACTGATCAGTAAACTGAGTCAGGTTGACAACTGCCGTCTCGGGAGATGGAGAAGGCTTTTGCTACGGGAAACAGCCGCGCCCTTTATCAACTGATACGATCGACTGGCCCTAGGAAGGCAACGGTCAGCGAAACGATAAATGAAAAAGATGGCTCATTAATTCACTCGCAAAAACGTCGACTGGAGAGATGGGCCGAACACTTCGAAGAGCAGTTCAGGTGGCCTTCTGCAACACAGCCGGTGGAGATAATGCATACGGGCGAATGGAATGTAAACCTTGATCGCCCTTCGGAAGACGAAACAAGGTACGAAATAGCCGTACTCAAACGTGAGAAGGCACCAGCACCGGACGGTCTGTATCCAGCCCTCTTCAAAGAAGGCGGAAATTCCCTGGTAACCCAACTGACGAAGCTTATTGGTGCTATATGGGACGAAGAGAAAGTGCCTGCAGAATGGGGCATGTCGACAGTTATCCCCAATTTCAAAAAGGGTACGCAGACGCTATGTGAAAACCACCGTGGCATCAGCCTGTTAGCTGTGGCATCGAAGGTGCTCTCTGGCCTTATCCTTCGAAGGTTGACTGAACACAGGGAGAGAGAGATCCGTGAAAACCAAGCTGGGTTCCGTCCTGCAAGAGGTTGCATCGATCATATCTTCACC
>NW_008752359.1:23238-30246 GCF_000715545.1 Opisthorchis viverrini
TGACATCAGCTTCTTAATCAAGGGTCGAGTTTACAATGCTGCGGTGCGCTCCATATTACTATATGGACCAGAAACGTGGCCGCTGCGCGCGGAGGTAAAAGACTTTTGTACGACGAGTACGCGGTTATTACGGCCGACAATGATGATGATTGCCGTCTTTCTAGATGGGGATCCTGGGATTCAATCCACCAATGGTTAATTACTGTCAGAATTGGCACATTCGTGTAGTCAGTTGCTTTCTTGTATCAACGCTATCGCCTTCAATGCGTAACTAACTGAACATGCCATTGCCTCCAAGGCTTGGCCGTATGCTCCACACTCTCCCACTTCCCGGGGATCGAAACTGTAGCACCTAGAACCAATTTATTCATGATGCACAGTTTACAGCTGATTAATTGATTAGTTGGCTGAATGGACACAAATTAATCCATCACCGGTGGAATCAAATCCGCGGAAATCAAGCTAGGTTTCACTCTAACCGAAGTTGTACCGATCCTATCTTCACTTTTTGGTAGGACTGCACCATCCCTTCCGCCGACAAACAATAATAGTGTTTCTCCATTCTGATCTTTTGACTCAGTAAGTCGTCAGAAAGAAAGCGTTCAGCTGTAGCACCCTTCCGGTGCCTAGCTGCCATGCCACCCGAAGGAAGCACGAGGGCTGGGATACTGCCAGGTTGCCCAAGCCTAGACAGGGGAAGTCGAGTGGCGGAGGTCGGATTCGAACCACGGACCTTCCGGTCAGTAAATTTGCGCTCTAACCACTTGGGCCGTCTCGCCCAAGGGGTGTTCTTTGGTGTGTTCTTTGTATGTTGTTGTCGTTCCATTCTATAGACGCGTACTTGCCTACGAAAAGTTCTAATCTGAGTTCGCCCCACTCAGCAGTGTCAGGCAGATGTGGTCTCTATCACCCATCCTCTTTAACCGATGGACTGGAGAAAGACGAAATCACTTTCCGAACGCTGAAAGCTAGTCAGCATCTGTCAATGCTTGAAATTTGTGGCGAAGATGTGACACCAGGGGTAGAGTGTGCACTGCGGCCGTCCGACGTATCCAATTTTATGGGTCAGAAGCGTGGTTGCTGCGTGCAGATCTTCGGGGACTCTATGTCCCAAAGCATTGCGCGGGTCTGGTGGGGACATCAAGTTAGGGATGCTGAGGTACTCCAGATGGTTTTTGGGGAACTTCACTCTCGGTAGGTCGGTTACTCACAATCCACAGGTTAGATTGGTTAGGCCATGTACTTTGTATGCCAGAGTACGTTCGCCTGGTAGGGTTCTCTTTGTACATCCTGGTACCGGATGAAAACGACCTAGGGGTTAAATTATGGAAGTCCATAGCAGTCAACTTAGTCGCGTCCATAACTTGGGGCGAGATGGCCCAGGTGGTAAGAGCGCGAATTTACTGACCAGAAGGTCCGTGGTTTGAACCCGACCTCTGTCTCTCGACTTCCCCTGTCTAGGCTTGCGAAACTTGGCAGTATCCCAGTCCTCGTGCGACCTTCGGGTGGCATGGCAGTTAGGCTCCTGAAGGCTGCTACAGCTGAGCGTTTCTTTTTCTTTCTTCGTAACTTCCATCTTCTTTGATAGAGACCTCAGGATGAGGAAGAGCACTGCTTAGTGATCCTGACATATGGATGTGTCACGCACTCAAAGCCATTTCCATTACTACCTAGCTCTGACTTCCTGACATTCTGGACAAACAGACCCACTTGTTGTGAAGGAACGAATGGAGTCATTGCGGTCTAACAACTGAAACCACTGCATTTCGGTACACGGTTTGTGTCCCAAAAACAACTGAACTGAGTGTGTCCCAATCACTTCAACGTGGTGATTTTCACTTACTGCTCTAGTGCTTCTCATTCATCATGAAGCACTCGCTTACGCACCACTTCTTTGCAAACGTGTTGCAGCCATCTGATGCCTGCTATGCTGCCAAGACACCGATGAAAACATGTTCGAATCCGCCTAATTTCCTTGGCGGTAGCCTAGTGAGGTTTGTTGATTTTCGATTGAGACCTCGTCCTGTCAGTGAGGTCAATCTATTCTTAAGAGCCGATAAGCATCATACAGCCGTTTCATCCTTGTCTGGAATCACCAGCAATGCATATCTCACCAAACTCAGAGGGTACGTTTTGGCACTCGCGGTTGGATGCTAGTGTGATTAGTTCTCACCTAGGCAGGATGTAGTGTCGCTCGCTTTTCAGTCACAAAACTCATGGTCACGTATTGACCGAGGGGTAAGTGATGATCAGCACAGAGCTGTGGAAGCTGTTTGCCGTTATCACTCTCCGGTTTAAACCAAACACCAAATACCGCCTCGCATAGACTGGAGCGCCATACTTGCCCGTCGAAACCTCCAGAGATTAGGACTATAACTGAACTCGAAATGTGTTTCACTGAACGGGAGCTACAGTTGGTTGATGCATATTCGGAAACTCTAAACAAGGTGCGTTAAAGTTCGCACCGGTGCGATTGCTCAAGAAACTGGACAGATGAACGACACAGAAGCAACTGTTTACATATATGCAGTCTATCATTGAAGTCTCGACCAAGGTGCTCAAGGCTCTACCACCGCCGCCAACGAGCCGCGGCAAATGAAAAATCATTTCATGTTCGAAATCGGTGGCGTCTGGATAGTAAAGGTGCCCTAAGCACATTTATTAGGCTTGGGGTTCATAAATGTAGCAAACTGTCAACAATGCGGGCTGCTTTTGGTCTGCTTTTTTAAGAGTTCGTACACTAAAGGCTGGAATGAAAATGGAAGAACGGGGTTTGATTAATAAAGTGGAGCGGCATATGAAAGCGGTGGTGTGTCGCCAGTCACTTTCACGAGTGTCCTTTCTATGTACGGAAGGTTGAGGGCATGTAAGAGAAAATGGGAGAGGAAGAGAAAAGGTAAAAGAAAAAGAAAAGAAAAAATAAGATGGAAGGCCAGTGGTTCTAACCTGACATTTGCATCTCGATTTGTCCTGTCTAGGCCTGGGCAACCTGGTGGTATCCCAACCCCCATGCCTCCTTCAGGTGGCATGGTAGCCAGGCACTGAAAGGGTGCTACTGTTGAACGCTTTTTTTATCTTAAGAGGAAATAATGAATAAATTAGGGATGCCAGCACTCGCACGTCCTCGCTCCGATGTATGCAACGAATAAAGTGCCTCAGTTAACATGCCGATTGCAGTTCAAGGAACATCCGAGGTTGTAAAGAATTGTATTCATCTCGGTAGTCATATCGGCGCTGGATAATGTCAGTGTCTGATAAAGTCGGTGCACGAACATGAAAGTTCCACATCACGTTTGCTAGTTGGAGCGTGAGAAAAGCGTGTCATTGGATTTCAAGGATCGCGTGCATCAGGTTGCAGTACAGGCGGTTTGTATAGCTGTGAGATTCAGTTGCTGTTATCAAGTCTTTCACTGAATGTCTAACGAGGTAAGTCAAACACACGGGTTTTCGGCTGTGCAACAACATAAGTGCCAGTGGCTGAACCACATGATACACCTGTCGAATCGTCGTCTATTGATACGACTATGTTCGCTCCGCCCCCCTTCGGAATGGCGTAAACTCCGAGGGGATTGACAGATGACTTAGGAAAAGTGGGAGCTCGTGATAGCTCGGTGGTTAAGGAGCGAACTTACTGGCCGGAGGGTCCTTGGTTCGAACTCAACTATGGCATCTCGACTGCTTCTAGTTTTGGGAAACCTGACAATTTCTCGGCTCTCATGCTTTCTTTGTGTGACCGGGTGGCTTAGCGCCAAAAGGGTGTTACAGCTGAACGCCTTGAGGAACTCTGAAGGAGATTTTGGACAATTCGGGTCCTGTCTTGGCGTTTCCTTTTCCAGCACAGGACCTCTATTATCTTCCTTGTAGCTGCGAAACACTGTCAGTGACGTTCTTGCTGCCAGTCTCCTTCTAGATTGTCCGAATGCGTGTTTGACGGTATGGCTAGCTCAGGGGCTTAGTTCTTATTTTTGCTCTTATAATTTTGGAGTAAGCATGTAAGCTCTGTGATTGCAGGACCAGCTTTGATGTTTTGTCCTAAGGTAATAATAATGATGATGGTGATAACGCAACTCCTCATTATCTACAAAAAATCTCAGTTTTCAGCTGTGCTCTGTTGATTCCAGTGTGTCCCCCCTCCTCAAAAGAATGATTATGTCTTGCTTCTGCTTCGTAGTAATCCTGGATATCTGTGTTGATCACCCTTTACAAAGTTTTGTTTTCTATTTGAGAATGTGGCTCACCTCGCTTTGAAATGTTTCCCGTCCAGAGTAACCTTCACTCACTCTTTTCCGTTGCTTGTCCCTCTTAGGCTTGAAATCGATCGATCATGCGGAACGTATCGAGTGTCAGGCTATACGTATGAGTCGCGAAATATGCGGCTGTTCCTGTCCATCGGGTGTGTGCTTACCGGACACTTGTTACTGTGCGCGAAACGGGATCAAATGCCAAGTGGATCGTCCATATTTCCCCTGCTGCTGTGTTCAGCCATCGCAGTGCCAGAATCCCGAGGGTCGAATTGAATTCGATCCGATTCGAGTGAGGACCCATTATCTTCACACGCGCATGCGACTAGATAAGCATCAGATTGCACACAGTCTTGGTTGGTCAGTGAACAGCCATCAGCAGTCAGAGGAGCCTGATTCGAAACGACCCAGGCTGGATCCGACAACCACGGTAAGCTTTTTCATACACCGATAAATCTTCCCTCTTATAAATGCACCTGATTTGTGTTCACTTTAGTTTACAGTAACCTTGAGAGATCTTCTGTATCCTACTGTCCGAAGGTATGATCAGTCCTACTTATTGTCAAGTTTTCATACTAACTTGTCAACAATTAACCACTAGACGATGCAAGGTGCGGATATTTCTTCATGAACTGAACGAGGCATAGACAAGCTACTCATAGGGTTGCTGAAAACTCTGTGACAGCCGACGACCGGCTTTGCCTTTCTTGGGTCTCATTAGCTAGGCGCAGTCTCCGAGTTCCCGTCAAAGAAAGAAGCGTTCAGCTGTAGCACCCTTCCGGTGCCTAGCTGCCATGCCACCCGAAGGAAGCACGAGGGCTGGGATACTGCCAGGTTGCCCAAGCCTAGACAGGGGAAGTCGAGTGGCGGAGGTCGGATTCGAACCACGGACCTTCCGGTCAGTAAATTTGCGCTCTAACCACTTGGGCCATCTCGCCCCGTCAACTTTATGTTCTACTTGGATCCGAGTTTTCGCACTAGATATGAACAAGACGCAAACGGAATGTAAACATTTTTGCGAACACTGTTTTGTGCCAAATAGACTAGATGTACAAGTGAGTGTGTAAGTCAAATTTCGTGCAATTTGGGTTCAAGTATAGCATAAGGTTGACGGAAACTGGGGGCTTCGCCTACCTGATGATCCCCAAGAAACCTTCGTTGGGTGTTGAAAAGTTTTCAGTAACCTTATGAGTGGTGCATTGCATCTAAACTAGATATGCTTTACAGGACGGAAATAAAGAGTACTCTTATTGTAGTTCTCAATGAAGTTGCTTGCTCCAGCTAATATATATTCCATCCAATCATGATCTGCAGTCTTTCGCATGTAGTGGGGATTACGTTTTTGGAAATTTCCCCTCTTTGTCTAGGAAACCCCATCCAGCGAAAGTTAGTATGGAATCTGGGCGACCTACAACAGGCCATCTCGCCTACATTCGTGGAACCCTCTTAGCCTGCGATATGCACATGGACACGCAAGTCTAGAGCCGTGCGAAAGAAATGCCGAGCACTGTCTGATAAAGCGTCTTCAGTGAATCTCCTCAAATCACCCTGTTGAACCAACTTATCATCTAGTACGAGTTAGTTGCAATAAAGCAGTGGTTTTATGCTACGTTTGGTTACCATTGGTTGGTTATGTCTTAGAACCCACGCCAACGATGTTCTCTCCGAAGTTAGGCGAGATGGCCAAAGTGGTTAGATCGTGATTTACTGATAAGGTTCGTGGTTCGAAACCGCCCTCTGCCTCTCGACTTCCCCTGTCTAGGCGTGGGCGACCTGGCAGTATCCCAGCCCTCGTGCTCCCTTAGGGTAGCATGGCAGTTAGGCACCAGAAGGGTGCTACAGCTGAACGCTTTCTGCTTTCTTTCTCTCCGAAGTTGACGTCGTTGGGTAGGAACGTTTACTGTGAGCATGGTAACAGGGTGTCCAAAAGGCTCACCATGGTGTAGCTTGCGGCATCAAGGTACTCCACACCTGTAATCACGTGTAGTGACAACAAGCGTTAGGCACAAGGTATCATTTGTTGGCACAGTATACTATTGCAAAATGGATTGAATCCAGCAAATCTGAGAAACAGAGTGAAGCAGCACAAGATGATTCGATACTTAACGGGTTCCCAGTACCTAACAGCGGCTTTGTTGTTACGTCATAATACATCTTCGGGATTCGGAAATATAGTTTGCAGTGATGTTCATGATATCCGGTTTATATGTAGGAAAAGTATGTTATTGTAAATTCTTAAATACGATTGAAAGTACTACGTAATAGAAAATTCACGGGTTGACATGTGACGCCATTGATGAGACACTGTCATCATCACATCATCATCATCCGGCTCGGACCCACAAACTGCAATAACTTAGCACGATTCGGACCCATATATGTCTTTTTCTTTCTCCTTTTCTTTCCCTTGTCTGAGTGGAACTGGTCACACGTGTGTGAAATAGCCTTTTCTCATATTGTACATCTACTCACGTCTGCTTCAGTGGTAACCCACTACAACCCTATGATCCTGGCAGCCGAGAACTTCAGAGTATGGAACTGGTGCAGTCCTGTTTAGGCAGTTACCAAACGGTTCACAAAAGACTGTTTGTCATGTGTCCGGCTGCTCCTGATAACAGAGAACTACCTCAAAATCGAAGGAAGAGTTGGCTCATAAAGGAAACGCGGGCCAGATGGCCCAAGTGGTTAGAGCGCGAATTTACTGACCGGAAGGTTCGTGGTTCGAAACCGACCTCTGCCTCTCGACTTCCCCTGTCTAGGCTTGGGC
>NW_008752359.1:30323-31399 GCF_000715545.1 Opisthorchis viverrini
GAATTTACTGACCGGAAGGTCCGTGGTTCGAACCCGACTTCTGCCTCTCGACTTCCGTGTCTAGGCCTGGGCAACCTGGCAGTATCCTAGTCCTCGTGCAACCTTCGTGTGGGCAGCCAGCTACGCATCGAAAGGGTGCTACAGTTGAACGACCTGTGTCCCTTGCTAGCACTCCAGCCCTCAACTTTGAACTGTACACTTACAAGCAGCCTGTTGTCACATCGCTTAGTTCGACAGACTCCTGCTTCGTTCATTCTTCCCGCATAATCTTCCAACCCAACCTCTTGTGCATTCGCATATCACATATTCCTTCGTTGTAAACAGTAAGCCGGCTTTCTTTTGTCTGTTGTAACCGTATCTTCTGAACTTCAGCAAGTTCGGACATGTTGAGACATGACGCACTGCTCATAAGGTTACTTAAAACCCTTGAACAACCCAAGTCCGGTTTCACCCTTCTTGAGATCTTGAGGTAGGCACATCCCCCGAATACCTGTCTACTTTAGGTTCTACTTGAACCCAAAGTGGACAGATTTCAACGAATTCGGTTTCGACAGGAGACTCAACTGAATCCCTCCGTTATGATCTGGGAACAACGGATCAGCAATTCTGAAGTACGTCTAATGGTATTCGGAAGAAATAACTCACCCTCGATGCATGAACTGATCACACTGCATAGGTTATCTGGAGGTAGGCACATCCCCCGAATCCCTGTCTACTTTAGGTTCTACTTGAACCCAAAGTGGACAGATTTCAACGAATTCGGTTTCGACAGGAGACTCAACTGAATCCCTCCGTTATGATCTGGGAACAACGGATCAGCAATTCTGAAGTACGTCTAATGGTATTCGGAAGAAATAACTCACCCTCGATGCATGAACTGATCACACTGCATAGGTTGCGCTGGCATGGCCAGGTGTTGCGTATGCCAGTCGACCGACTTCCTCGAAGGGCTCTTTTCGCACAACCACGTGAAGGGTGGAAGAGAGCCGAAGGCGGTTAAACAATGACTTGGCAACGAAGTGTAAAAGCCATTACCAGCAAACTCAGCTGTGCTGGTCACTGCCGTCTTCCTGGAT
>NW_008752359.1:32171-33257 GCF_000715545.1 Opisthorchis viverrini
CGGGCCACATTCTCTCACTGTGCGATTTGAGTTCGGTGGTCACATTCCTTTTACGCCACAGCACATCGGTTGACAATCCTTCACAACAATCTCTGTACAGTGCCAAAATATTATCTATTCTCTCTGCTTACACACTGCGAACAGATGCCCGATGGCAATGAAGCATCAGTGTCAACAGTGGTGTTACTGTTTTCGATGATGATGACAAGGTGATTTTCGAGTGCCATTTCCAAACGTTACTTATTAAATAAATAATAAAATAAATCATCCAGCTCTAACACCCTTTCGGTGCCCATCTGCCGTGCAACCCTAAGGAAGCATGAGGGCTGAGATACTGCCAGGTTGCCCAAGCCTAGACAGGGGAAGTCGAGAGGCAGAGGTCGGGCTTGAACCTTGGACCTTCCGGTTAGTAATTTCACGCTCTACCCACTTAAGCCATCTCGCCCCAACGTTACTTATTAAGGATCCTTTCGATTATCCTCATTCTTCCGTGGACCTTAGGCAACAAAGTGAGCTCGCCAAAGTCACCTGACCAGGTGGAATTTATATCCGGTTCCTAAAGTCCGGTATCTGTTCTTTATTATTTTCATCTGTTCCATTCTCACCTCGGTCCACATGGTTACACACCGGCTCTTTTGACTTCCAGACAAGCATGAACGCGTGCGGCATAAAGATGCTGAATTGCAACATTTTCTTTGCAGAGGCGCACATATTGTCTCCTGTGTTGCGTTTTTTTGTGTGATGAGACATACCTTATAACCCCCAGGCCCGTAAGCTCCTCCTTCAGATTGAGTCGGATTGCTCTTAGTTATTTGCAGCTGTGTTTAACCGGGTATGCGAACAGACGCACTTCGAATAATTAACGAACGATCTTAATTCCTGGCCACACTTCACCGGTTCATCTGGATCATCTTCGGGCGTGGCGTGATCTTCAAAACCTCTCATGCCCTTCCGTAGTTTGATGTCAGTGTGGGAAGTTCGTTGATCTAGAGCAAGTATTTTCTCGCTGCCTAATCAACTACACTTATTCTTTAAAATTGAAGAAAGATTTATATATATACATACATATATATATATATATATATA
>NW_008752359.1:37734-64179 GCF_000715545.1 Opisthorchis viverrini
CACACTTCACCGGTTCATCTGGATCATCTTCGGGCGTGGCGTGATCTTCAAAACCTCTCATGCCCTTCCGTAGTTTGATGTCAGTGTGGGAAGTTCGTTGATCTAGAGCAAGTATTTTCTCGCTGCCTAATCAACTACACTTATTCTTTAAAATTGAAGAAAGATTTATATATATATATATATATCCGTTCAGCTGTAACAACCTTCCGGTGCCTAGCTTCCATGCAACCCGGAGGAAGCATGAGGGCTAAGATACTGCCAGGTTGCCCAAGCCTAGACAGGGGAAGTCGAGAGGCGGAGGTCGGATTCGAACCCGGGACCTTCCGGTCAGTAAATTCGTGCTCTATCCACTTGAGCCATCTCGCCCCAAAGAAAGATTTAAAAGTCACGGAAAAACACTATGTTCAGCAACCATCCACAGCATCCGTTCTTATGGGGGGCGTTTACCACACAAGGTAGTCACCTTCAAAACACAACCTACCTGTAAATTGTTCTGCTGAACTGAGCGTTGGTTGGAGAATTTGGAAGGAAAATTTTTTTTAGCAACTTTGTGAGTAGTTTCCTTTGAGAAAGTGTGCTGCGACAACTCGGATATCGTGCCGACTGAATAGTGAGGTGGCCTTTGTGCATCACATTCAGTTAAAGAACGACAGATTCAACCGGGGTTCAGTTGGGTCTCTCGTAAGAACCAAATGGGTTTGCAAGTAAGCGCATTTCACCAAACAAGGTGGATTTCGACCGTAACCTGAGGTATGTTATATTGTTTTCCGATTTGGGTACGTGATAGGCAAATGGTGCTGTGGTCCAGCTCAGCTGTATCGTGTTTACTATTTCAAGCCTCCGAGATGTATAAAATATAGAAAAAATCGTTCAGCTGTAGCACCCTTTCGGTGCCTAGCTGCCATGCTACCCGAAGGAAGCACGAGGGCTGGGATTCTGCCAGGTTGCCCAAGCCTAGACAGGAGAAGCCCAGAGACAAACCGGGTCGGGTTCGAATCACGGATCTTCCGATCAGTAAATTCGCGCTCTCGCNTTGCCCAAGCCTAGACAGGGGAAGTCGAGTGGCGGAGGTCGGATTCGAACCACGAACCTTCCGGTCAGTAAATTTGCGCTCTCGCCCGCGAATTGTATTGTCAGCTTTTAGTCCGATCAGAACGTGTTTCCTACTGAAGGCCATTTGATAGGTTGATATCTTGCTTTTACGAACTCCTTATATCTTGTGTGACAATGTAGAACACTGATAGACAAGTTTTTGGGAGAAAGCATGAGGTTTGCGATCCCGTGGGTACCTGTGCCTTTCAATTGCATATTCTTTTATAATACCTCTCGAGAATTCGTCCGCGTTTTACAAGATTAATTTTCTTGAAGTTTCGTCCTGTTTTATCGTGCGTGGACAACATGCCCCCCCCTGATGACCTCCCGTATTTTTTGCACAGGTCCATCTTCCGACTTGCTCACAAGACTTTGAAGCAATACACGGCTTTATCGCCTCCTCTTGCGATGATGAGAATGCAGAATCCGTTTTGCCGTCTTCCAATCCGGACGACGAATTGTTATCCCGTTACAACAGCACCAGCCGTGGTGCTTGTCGCGATTGCCAGAATGACCGATATGTTCATATGTTGATGCAGCAACTGGAGGCCGACGCTCCTGAGGATGGTTCCGAAGTGGCTTCTTTTGAACAGGTGGATGCAGGCTTCTCGCTGACACAGCCCTCAGGAGAATGTCTTGAATTTGGCGATGATGACCTTTTGGACACCTTTAGCCAATCAGTACCAAATGGATTCCACGGCACCCATACTTCAAACTCAGATACAATCGCTGTTGAAGTTCCAAAAGACCAGGTAAATTCCGACCGTTATCGGTACACAAATGAGAGCATAAAAACAAAACGCTGCTAAACATAAGTCACGACGATTTCGTGATAAATTATTCCTGGCTCAGTTAATGATGGCACTGGATACTTGTTTATCACTCGATGGTAGGTGATTTCTGGTTGGTAACGCGTGTTAATTCAGACCAGGACTTGGATTTACAGTAGCCCCCTATTCAGAATCACCTCTCACGAAGATGCAATTTTGTACATCCTGAGAGGATACTCCTGTTAACCCAGCCAGTAAACTTAGTCACCCATTCCATTAAATCCTTGTATGATTTTCGTCTTCAAAAATCCGTTTCGAAAGTGAAGTTCGACGCTGAGTGCGGCAAACAATTCAGAGCTATAGGTTTAGAGGAAGGTTTCGGAATACTCGACACCGGCGCCCACTGCATGAGTGGTATTCCTTATTGATGGAGCGGAACGTGTGGTGAGCGTTTGTCAGTAACTCCTTCGTTATTCCTGGTCATCAGGCGTCTCTCTGGACGAGTACATCCGAATCAAGGTCCAGAAAACCGTAGTTGACCGTCAACGGGAGTGACCTCCAATTGGATGCTACGAGGGAGGTAGTTTTCAGTTGAGTATTACTTGACGTTTAGGTGAAAGGTAGGCTGCTCGAATTAACATTTTTCCCTGTACGACGTATGCCCATTTATCTCACTATCACCCGTTCTGGATATTGTCGATACACTAGTTGCGTAACCTAACTTTACTAAAGAGTTTGGAACGTGTGTTTTGTCAACTAAACGAGCAGAGCAGATCTCATACGACAACGCCTTTAATCTTTGGTCTATGTGGCTGAGTGGTACACATTTAAAAGCGATCACACAACTACAAACTGTATTTTTATGAGATGCCGATTGGAAGACCATTATGAGTTGCAATTTGCCTCCCTGTTGACATAATTGGATGCGTTTGTTCGACGATGTACTTTAACCACAGTGTTTGGTGTGGTACCGTTCAGCTGTAACTTCCATGCCACCTGAAGGAAGCACGAGGACTGGGATGCTGTCAGGTTGCCCAAGCCCAGACAGAGGAAGTCGAGAGGCAGAGGTCGGATTCGAACTAAGGACGCTCCGGTCAGTAAATTCGTGCTCTAAACACTAAGCCATCTCTCTATGGTGTGCATCTGTGTGAAACTTCCGAGTATGACCGACAACGCTAGCAAGACACTTGCCATTTCCAGACTAAAGAACAAGAGCATTGAGAACCTCAGGCCACGCGCTCATGCCTAATTGGACACGTGAGCCTGTAACTTCCGAGACAACCAGCCGTGTGTTTTGTTCGAGCTCCTATTGTTCACAGTTGTCTCGTTCATAGTGGGTTATTCCTTGATGTATATGAAGGTCCCCCAATGAAACGCACCCCTCAACAGGTTTCATTTGTAGGGGAAAATTCTCAATCTAAGCGCATTTTCGTCGCGGAGGATTTGTATGTCAGCAAATTCAGGTCCCACTTCACCACCCACTACTATAAACCACAACGCAGTTGACAGAAATGATATTTCCACAACTTTACTCCGTGGAGTTGCGTTTCGCCACGTAACGAAGAACTGCTTTCTAATTGGAAACTTAACGTCAGAACCACTGCACCCAGATACCGGGCTGAGTGTTGTCATGACCAGTGTGCACCCGGTGATGAGAATCCCCTGGCTCATGCTAACTGAAAGTTTGTGAGCCGTCTTCGAGAGATACGCGTATTTCTCGAGAAACGCGGTATAGTTTGTGTTATATCTGCTGATTCGCCGACCTGTGGTATCTGCTGCTAACCCGCTCCAGTGCCTAGTGCCCGAGGAAAAAGACTTACAGAAGGGAACGCAACCGCTATATTCCGAACAAACGAGTGCGAGAGCAAAAGATACAGCGGTCCCACGCTATTTAAAGGGGACTTTCTGACATTGATCCAGGCTGTCTGATAGGCGTTAGTGAACACCCGTCAACATCGATCGTGACTCTATGAAATGCCTGAACGCTGATCACATTCGGTCGTGCTTCTGTGGCGTGCATGAGGACTCATTGGTTTTGCTGAATTGATCGAATGATTGACTGGCCTGGATGCTTGCCGGCTTTCCTATTGAGATTTTGGTGGAACAGTAGATTCCGGGTGTTCTGAGGCTACATTCACGAATCTGACCTTCCTGATAGTTTGTGAATCCAGAAATTTGTCTCGTGGCACATCTCTCCTTCGTTCTTGGCACTAAAAACAGTATTGGAAAGAAGAGGCGATGTTACGCAAATCTGCACTGAAAACAGGTGACAGAGTGGAAGAAGCCGGAATGTCCCTGTGCACGTGACTTACCACACCTCTGCCTGATGGATCAGCAGTTGACCTCCATCAGTACGATCAATGAGCCCTTCGTGTGACTCATACTGGGCCATTCATTGATGTCGTCCTCGACTCTTCTTTTGTCGTTACTTGTTTTCCGCACCTGCGACTACCCTTTGTCCCACATTATGCGCTGTCCTATGCTGCCATGACGAAAGCCAGCGCATACACCTAAATGGTCCGTGGTTGCCAGGCTAGCAACGTGTCGAAATATTGGTCCCCGGGGTTGCGCATACCGATGCTCGATGAGGTGATCATCAATTCGCTTGCGCAATGATGATGTCTCTCCGACTAGTGACGAGACTTTTGGAAGCTTATTGCCAAGTTCGGCGAACAGATAAACGGTCACCTAATCAACCATGAGCCTTGTCTTGGTACAACACGACTTTTGTAGATGCTGAAATTGCTATCTCTCCATGTGAAAGATCTACTTTCTTCGTTGGCACAGTTAAAAACAACTGATTCTCAATGCCATTCGTTTTTTGAAATGATGAGTGGCACTGTTTCCTGCCTGGGTGCGAGTTACTCCCTCTGCTGATCAGCCACGTGTGTCCGGATAGTTTAGTTTCCAACTACTAACCGCCAGCTCTCTGGAGATTCGTGAGTTGATTCCCAATAAGGATGGAAGAGATGTAGTATTTCTAGGCTTTTTCTCACAGACTGACTTCAACTACGGGACGAAATCTCTAAAAAAAAATTGCCCTATCCTGTCGGGATTGTTTTGTGTTTGTCGAATTGTCCTTCTTCGACCGTATGCCGCAATGAATCTTACCGTGTTTTTCTCCTTCTGTCTGTCTAGCCGGTTACCCACAGTGCCTGCCCAGTGGAACACTTCAGTCCATGTCCTAATGAAGTTACTGTGGTGTGCGGTGACACGCTGCTCACTTCACAACCTTCTATCTCGTTGGAATGTCACGAAAACCGCCTCTTCGCCAGTTCGGACAACTCAGGTCACCTGACCCACAACGATTCGGATGGCTCGGACAATCATCTTCACGCTGACCGCGATGTGTCCTATCATCCATCGCAAGCCACTGAGATCCAACTGCTATCCTCACTTAGGACCCACGAAGATCCAACAAACCAGCATCAGCACTCGTCATGTCTCCCCCTAGAGCCAATATCTTCGCTATTTTATCGTTGTGCTTCAAAGCGAACCCTGTCGCCACAAAACCCGATTCCACTTGATCGTCCTCCCACGCAGTCGTCAGTCTATTCTGAAGACGATTATCTCGCCTCCCCTGGCGCGCTAGATGGTAATGATTCGTCCTTAAGGCCCACAAATTCCTCAGCCTCATCATCCCCACGGATTTGCACCTCTCCGTCCGATGATAACTCAACCCTTCCCTCAACTTTGGAAGTTTCGGCCAAGAGTCCATCCAGACCGACATCACAGTATGTGGAAGGCGTTACTGCTTAGTGGAAAGCTCATCCTGTCATTTCACACCCCACACATATTGCTTTCATTTTCTAGATCTATGTAGCCGGTACACTTATCGATCTTTCCTCCGTGTGCACTGTACAGACGTGAACACCTGCGATGCTATCTCAGTCGGTCAGTTCTCTGAAGAAATTTTTAAAATTCCCATGGAAACAAACTTGTACTGCCGTGTCGCCGCTATTCCTGCTACTAATAAGAATGCCGCATTGATCAGACTGTGATATAATCTTAGTTTCCTTTTTTTCTTTGCTTGTTCTTTCTACTCTTCCGCGTATGAAATGACCTCACTTGATTGATTTGAACGGTGCTAATGATATTCCCCCGTCATCTGTCATTGTTCGTCAATTCTATTTCTATTCCCCAAATGTCAGCAGCTGTTTTCGTTACACTGATAGATCAGAGTGGAGAGGTGTCTCTGAAACGTACATACTATCCTTTGAAACGGTTTTACGGCGCCTTCACTCGTTGCACCTTGTGAAAAATAGAAAAATATCGGTCCATCTTTCTGGCACTCGGAACGTAGGCGCCTGGTGAGAAGAATTGTCACTTTTCAAAGTGTTGAAGGAAATCTGAGCTTTTCCTTTAGAAAAGGAACGTCATGAAGAAATCTGCACTTAACAGTCGTAACCCACTAGTTGATCGGTTTGTCAGTGAAGAGATGGTTAACACTTCCGGAGTCGACGCTTCAGTTGCCTACCGTCAACGGTGCAATCAACAACCAGTGTCTTCAGTTAGAGGATGAATCTCCGAGTACATCTTGATTGGGATCAACTGCCATGAATGAAAATTAGCAGTTCAACACATTGAATGAAAGCTGACAAATTTCGTCTGGTGCTCTATGATCTTGGAAATTGTTGTGTAACCGGTAAGCTGTGACACCCTTTCGGGCCTAGACGCACTGCCATGAATGAAAATTAGCAGTTCAACACATTGAATGAAAGCTGACAAATTTCGTCTGGTGCTCTATGATCTTGGAAATTGTTGTGTACCCGGTCAGCTGTGACACCCTTTCGGTGCCTAGCCGCCATGCCACGCGAAGGAAGCACGAGGGCTGGGATACTGCTAGGTTGCCAAGCCTAGACAGGGGAGTCGAGAGGCAGAGTTCCGGCTCGAACCACAGACGTTCCGGTCAGTAAATCCGCACTCTAACCACTTGAGCCATCTCGCCTCAATTGTCGTGTACAATGTTTTTTTTTCAATTACTCGTAGTCGATCTAAGAGAAAACGCACGTCTTTTATCACCGGCTGGAGTTTCCGGCGTTATTCATGATATCTACGGTCATTCGAAATACTCCTCAGTGTCTAGACGTAACACGTTACTCATGAGGTTGTCGCGAATTCTCCAGGCAGCATATGCAGAGAATAGTTGGCGTACCCTTCAATATCTTCATCACAGGAGTTGCTATTCAGGATTTGGAGGTACCGTCGGGACTGCCGCAGCACTAAACACGGTGTTTAAAATGAGTCACACGAGTACGCAATTACTTCCGAGTGAACTCGTAAGCATTGAGTTTTGTAGGTATAATGATATACAAAACAGGATTGCTCATCACCTTTTCCTAGCCATATCGTGGGATACCATCTTGACTCCTTTTCGGAAAGTGTTCTCGCCAGATGCCACAAGAATTTAATTACAACCGAGCCCCATTAGTTCCTCTTGTTCCTTGTTTGGAAGCTGGAGAGTCGACAAATAGTTTTCAAAGCTGAGCATGTAAGTGGCTGGACACAGTTGGCAAGTATAGCCATGTCGGAGCATAACAAGGATTCCTCACATTCGTCTTTGTTTTCTAAAATGGGGGGTGTTTCTACATGGTTCATAGACTTCCTTGGATCGTCTCGTGAGCTTCAAGCCAGTGAATGTGCACTTGGTGGATATTGAATACAGACGGCAGGATGGCCCAGTCTCAGCCCCGAAACTCTGCCAACCCCATACGACGTACACATGATGAGTGCTCTAGAATCATAAATGGGTGTCAGTTGCATCTACTGTGTAGAAACACGTTATCAACAGCTGAAATGCTGCACTTTGCTAGAATAAGAAAGCCCTAGAGAATGAGCGATATTTCTGTAAAGGTAGACTTTGAGATTTCCACCTAGTTGAATGAACAGAACATTTAGAATCAGAATAAACTTTGTGGATCGGGAACTCTACGGAGCTGACCATACAACAGCTGTTAAGTCGGCTCCTGTGAGGAGAGGCATTTATGAACCAAGCAATTGAATGTTGGTTCGGATTTTGAGGTGACAGTCCGCTCAGCATTCGAATACACATCCTATCGTCACGTGACATAGTATGATATGTTCACAATGAATTTGCCAAGGGTTCTGGTTTGTGTCAGACTTGGCATCATAGACGGTTTGGTATAGCTACCCTTTCCATCCCACCGGAGAGAAGTGACCCCATCTCCGAGATAGGCTTTTTCCGTGGGGTGAGATCGCTCAGTGGTTGGAGTGCGGATTTACTGGCGGGAAGGTCCGTGGTTCGAACCCGACCTCTGCCTCTCGAATCCCCGTGTCTAGGCTTGGGCAACTTGGCAGTATCCTCGTGCATCCTTTGGGTGGCATGGCACTTAGGCACAGGAAGGGTGCTACAACTGAACGATTTTTATATTATTTAATCGAAAGAACGGTGCTAGCTTTTCTCCTCCTTGAACAGCATCGTCTCATCAGTGGCCAAACGTCATAAGCGATAGCTCTTGTGAAGTCTACCAGCACGACACAGTCATGGTAATTTCAGGTGGGGTACGCACCCAATATACCTGTGGTTGCGCAAACCAGGTGAAGTTGTCTTCACTTGACCTTCACATTCACACCGTGTTGTTATATTCGTGAGCATCCGAAACATGGTGAGTTCCGTGTACCGTTGTACTTGAGACATACACACGATGGACAGCCTGTTTCAACGAATCTGGAGCGCTCGTGAATCAGAAGCCTTTAGTCACAATTCACCTTGGCAAAGTGATCACTCCCTTCAAACCATGCAACGGTTAGTTTGAGGTTTCCTTTGTGGATACCATCTTTCAGGTGAAAACCGAAAGGGGGACAACTCATATTTCACTTCTTCTCCGTGCTGAGAGCTATTAGCAGTGCACTTGAGGGAGATCTAACCTATAACCGTCAGATTCACTGCAGATTCATTCACAAAGTGAAAGAATGAAAAAGGAACAAGCCCAGTGTGGGATACAACTGGTGACAGATAGTGGTCAAAGGAAAGAATGCCTTTTTCCGCCTGAACGCCAAAAGGCTCTTGTACACTGACATAGATAACTACAGTCCCTTGATAAAAATTGCGACTTCCTTTCTGTGGTGTTTTTTCTGTTTTTTGGAATACCGTTTGACTTGGATCACATACAATCCAATAATAGCTCCATCACTGCGCAGCGCGGTTTTTCATTGTCCCTGATTTGTATCGCTATGCCCCACAAGGTACCTGCAATAGACTATAACAGTAAGTGAATTTAAAGGGGATATATTAGCATTCCAAAGGCTCGCTCTACAGTGCCAACCAAACGAAGAGCTGTTTCTTGTTCTATGCTACCTGAGCTACCGACATTTGTCTCCATAGAAGAGCTGTTTCTGCTTACACAAGTTTGTCTTCCGTTCGGGAAGCCGGGAAACACTCCGCTGTTTGCTGTGCTGAAAATACATCAAATGCGATGGGTCGATTGAGCAGTATTCAAACGAACTAATTATTTTAAGAAACAGTCTACTGCATTTTGTTCGCGCTGGATTCGGTGCCAGTGTGGTCAAATCAAACTGGATAAAGTCCATACTTGCTGAATGAAACATCCGATAGCTTTATCAGGTGTACCCTACATGTAATTATCGGCATTCTTGCTGTAGGTACGTTCTTTTATAAGCAAACGAAACGCTGAAAAATGCCGCTTATTGTCAGGCACGCAGTCGCCTGCATTCCCATCAAGAAATGTAGTCTCTGTCATCAAGTACTATATAGTAATTAGTAGCATATTACTGCTACTACGGTTTGCTAACCTGCAGTTACTCCCGGTCTGCGAACGTTTTTCGTGACTGCCTTAGTGCACCTAGTGACCTTACAGCACTTGCGTTCTTTTATTTATTATTATTATTAATAATAATATTATTATTATGTTCTTAAAGCAAATAATTTAAGACCAATTCAAGGTCCATTTGAACTGAGATTGATGGCCGGAAGGTCCGTGGTTCGAACCCGAACTCTGCCTCTCGATCTCCCCTGTCTAGTCTTGGACAACCCTGCAGTATCTCAATCCTCGTGCTTCCTTTGGGGGTGGCTTGGCAGCTAGGATACTACAGCTGAACGATTTTTTCCCTAGCTACTATCATGGCATACATTTACCGCTACTGTTTCCCCTCAAAATTCTTAAGCTCCAATCGAAAGTGGATTTGGGCACCATTTTGTTTTCCCCTACAGAACAAGTGAGGAAACGATCCTCCTGCCACTCAGAGGTAATCTAAACATTTATGTGAGCTTAGAAATTCGTTTTATTGAATGTATTACTTCAAATTACAAGCGTACGCAGAAACAAGATACAGTCTTATATGCAGTTATATCGCAAACGCGAGAAAACCGCCCAAAATTTTCATTATAAACAACAGATTCCCATATGGACATCAGCACGTAGACAACAAAGTCTCTTGTTGGCAGTCGGCTGAAAGATTCACGGCTACTCCTTAGACGGTAGCCGATAGTCCATAAAAAAGCCTACCCCTTAACTTCAGCGATATATTATCGTCCAGCTGTAGCACCCTTTCGGTGCCTAGCTGCCATGCTAACCAAAGGAAGCACGAGGGCTGGGATACTGACAGGTTGCCCAAGCCCAGACAGGGGAAGTCGAGTGGCGGAAGTCGCGTTCGAACCACGGATCTTCCGGTCAGTAAATTCGCGCTCTAACCACTTTGGCCATCCCACTCCTCAATACATCATCAAAGTACGTTTCACATCCGGATGATTTAGGGAGCATATTTCCAGGGTTGGTACCTGTAAAGGAACCAATTTAATGGACCAAATAAGGGCGGCCTTTTCAAAGAGCTCGTTTCTGCACAGGAAGAGGTGTGGTCTAAATAGGAAGCGA
Source organism: Opisthorchis viverrini (assembly GCF_000715545.1). Classification (NCBI taxonomy): domain Eukaryota; kingdom Metazoa; phylum Platyhelminthes; class Trematoda; order Opisthorchiida; family Opisthorchiidae; genus Opisthorchis; species Opisthorchis viverrini. The sequence continues at coordinate 48,449 of NW_008752359.1, forward strand.
ACTATACGAGGTTTGAATAAAAAGCCAATAAAAAGTCCAACTATCCAACTAACAGAACGGTCAACCTGAAAGTTCGTCAGCCATGTCGCATTTATGCTATCTGAATTAGAACACGAGTTGTCCGCCATCCATCTTATACATCTTCGAGATGTAAACAAGGAGCCCTTTGCTTAACTTTCACGGCAGACTGAAAAAGCGCTGTTATGTGTTGGTGCGCCCGCTTACTGCGGTTGTTGTGTTTCTATCTTAGACAAAGATGGATTAGTGTAACTGCAAGTGCACACTTTCGGCTGCGAATTATCTTAAAGCTGATACCTTCAACTTCCATCCGGTAGTTGAAAGATGGATGCCCTTTGGATAGCGCTTTTTTCGTTCTATTGAGATCTGTTGAGTGGCCATCGATCACGTCTCTAACGACAACCAAATCAACACAAGCATTCTCACTCGTCTTCTTGAACTTCCGCAGATATTCGTTGACTATCACATAATAATAAACGAACACTGCAAAGCAGTTCCACAAGTTCCGTAATAAACCCCACCTTCCATTAAACACCAGGCGGTTCCGATAAAACCACATACTACTCGCATGCCCCATCAGTAGTGTCGGTGGATAATGAACCATGATTGGCTGCTGGGTCCGCATTATCTGCCGATCACAGCTCACGTTGGTGCCGGACCGGCAAGTGGCCCGATATTCGGGTCAATTGTGGGTGGTTAGGCATTTTGGCCGTAGCGGCGCCTAACTACAAGCGGTTTTAGTGTAGGATTCTGTTTAACAACTAGTCCCGGATCATCATCATCATCATTGTCAGCTGTGAGAACCGCGTACTTGTCCTACAGTAGTTGTAGCTGCCACAGTTTTGTTCACCGATGATTCGGGCAGGTGGAGTAGATAGCTGCGCATTGGAGGCGGGAGCTGATAACTTGGTGCGTAACTACGGGGTTGGAAAGGGAGCTATACATTGAAGGCAATAGCTTGGATGCACGATTGCCATTGAAGGCGTGCCTGGGCCATGTCTGACAATGTTTCCAACGGTTGATATGGCCCGTCTCGGGGTCCCCCATCCAGGAAGACAGCAATGATCAGCGCAGCTGAGTTTACTGGCACTGGTGGAGGCGGGAGCTGATAACTTGGTGCGTAACTACGGGGTTGGAAAGGGAGCTATACATTGAAGGCAATAGCTTGGATGCACGATTGCCATTGAAGGCGTGCCTGGGCCATGTCTGACAATGTTTCCAACGGTTGATATGGCCCGTCTCGGGGTCCCCCATCCAGGAAGACAGCAATGATCAGCGCAGCTGAGTTTACTGGCACTGGTTTTTATACTTCGCTGCCAAGTCATCGTTTGACTGCCCCTGGCTCCTTTCCACCCTTCACGTGGTTGCGCCACGGATATTTAAGAAGAAACATGACAGATCACCCTGAACCTTAGGCAGTACGGATTCAAAAAATTTACTTTCATATCAAAGAAAAAAGCATGAATTTTTGCCGCCATGAATAACGATCAATTGTTGATGGCTAGGGCAATATGTGGCACTGAAAGACTGGATTAGAGTTAAGCAGCCAATCATTAACAGCTGGTATCAGAACTTGAGCTAAGCATTTTGTGACTATTCCTGGAATATCGGTGTTATATGGTTGGAATCGGTGGTTCCTTCGCAGCAACCACCCTTCCTTGAGGCTACTTAGCCCGAAATCCCTGTTGATACGGAAACGTTAGTCCGGAGGAATTCGTTAGATGTGTCCAACACTACACTCCCCGCAGATAACAAAGGAAAAGTGATGATCATTGGTGACTTTTGTTTCAAAAACAGCCACGAGCTAAAATAGATTATGAAGGTGTGTCATCTACTATATTACCCAAAGTTGTGCACGCATGCATACGACAGATGGGGAGATCGTAGCCGAAATAGGGGTTCAGAACGGTGCTGAAAGTCTATCGGAGTCGACAACGCCACTTCGGATACGATGCGAGCAAACGAAGACTATTCTAAACAGTCCATGGATGTGCTGTGATCAGGCATAACAGCCGTAGCCACAACTAAGCCTTATGCTGCTCAATATTTTCCATCAGCCCCTGAATTCAAACGTAACGAAGAATCCTGGTGCTAAGTTTCTAAGTGAAGGGTTGAAAATAGCGTACCCCAGAAGGCGCCGGCAACCGATCCAAAAGTGCTCCTTACCTCCACTGAGGTGACGTCAGCGGAGTCTGGATCGTCACTTTCAGGCAATGCCACCCGGACGTTATTCTACAACCTGTTTGAAATGAAAACCGCGGAAGAAAGCCTACCGCCGAAAATTGTTTTCTTGTCTGAGACAAAGGAGCTGGTGAGAACATGCATTGGAGGAGCACCAAGTCCTCTGCTTCAGAGTGCCTTGATTGGATACATACAAAACCTGTCGAGATCGTACAAAAAAATAATCGGGGTTCACAACCATGTTGAAGTTCAAGCAAGAAGTGTCCGAAATGATTTCCCGTACAATAGGAAAACCAAAAATCGCCAGAGAGACTTGTTTACTAGGAGTCGAAGTCTATTCTACCCACTTTGCCCAAGCCTACAGATTTGAGAAGGTTGACTGTCGTGGGCATAGAGGGCAAGGCCGGATTCTTCAGTCCCTATACTGTAAGGTGCTGTTGTTTGGCTACGGTATGGAGTCGTGCCCCCTTATCATTGGAAGATTTTCCAGCACACGAATGTTTTGTTGGAAAGTATTGGTAGTGCTCTGCTATTGCCTGCCGTCTAGTGTATCTATCCTGTAATAACTGCTTCAAGTAATGAGGACTAGAATAATTTCCTAAGTGAGATTTCGTCCTATAACTGAAACCAATCTATGCTGAAAAGTCCAGAGCCTGCAACCTTCTGACTAGTGGCCTGAACACTTGAGCTTTTGTCACGACCAACCGATCAGCTGGGTGGTTAATTGGCGTGCAGACAGGACATAAAGCCGCTCATCTTTCAACCATAGTATCCATATCTCGCATTCACACTGTCCCTATTGATTCATTGTCAGTGCAATCAGAGAAAGAAACGCCATTGAAATGAAAAGCAATCATCATCGTGCCGTCCATCCTAACTCAGCGATGTTGATCTAGGACAGAACTAAAATTTTACAGCTACAGAATATCAAAAGGCACTTCAGAAGCCACGAATTTCCGTTCATTTTTCTAGCACCTGATTGGACGTGCCAGAGTCTGCATCCGTGCGTGTATGTTCATTAATACACTGCAGAACTGTTGTGATGTGTGAGCATGTGGTCAGTTGTCGTGCATTAGAAGGCGGATCTGTTTGGCCTCGTGGACACAATACATTTGTGTTCTTACATGTATGTTTTCTGGGTAGCTTGAAATTACAATAACTTTTCTAACCGTGTCGAGGCAAAACCATGACCTGCATCACGCGGATCACAACTTCGGCTCTGGAGATTCCACAAGATATGACCGTTTGCTTGCTTGTTGACACTTTGGTCGACCTAAATAGGTCGGAGTCTACCTAGTTACTCCAGGGAGAGCGGCAATTAGTGGTAGACCCTCGCCACCAGCAGCTGATGTCAGTGTGGTCTACTTGGGTTCGGAGGCTTGATCGTTTGTTGTTCGTTCACATGGTCAAAGCTTTGCATTGGCCCGAAATATGATAGGGTAGAAGAACAGGATATACTCAGCAAACAGCTGCATTAAGGACTCTTCTAGGTCTGATTATAAGTCACAATGTCCCTCATAACTGAGTGTAAACAAGCGAGGTGGATATCCACTAACTCCGGGTCTTTTTTTGCTTCAATTCTTGTTGTTGTACAGTCGACTTCTGCGCATAAAGCACTTACTCGGCTCAACGGGGTGTTCATGGGTCAGCGTTTTGAATTTTATCAGTGCGGAACCCAAAAGTTGTTGCTTTACGACGGACCGAGCGATGCAGTCTACCATCAGGATGCTCAACAATGGTGATATCTGAGGTAGGTACACTACCACGGAATTCCCGATGGCAAATGTGAAAAGATTGGAGTTAACAGAATTATCTTACAGAGTAACATAAAAGTCCGACTAACCAGTAAAAGTTGCAGGACCATGGACAAGCCGCCCATGAAACGGGTTTTAGCAACATCTTCAAAGACTATTTCCTTTGTCGTATCAAGATTTTCACTCAACGTAGCCCCTAAACAACTACTCGTAGCGACGCAAACAACCTGTTCATAAAGAAAATTTCCGAAAACGAACTGGGGATTCCCCGCATAAAAATGGACGAGTACCCTACGCTTCTGCACAGGTAGACACGTGGATATGATATGCACAGTAGCAAACAATAAGTAAAAATGAACGTGACATAACAAGAGCAAACGTGTCAGGAGCCAAAAGGTACCAGTTTTCGTTGCTTAGCCTCGTTGTCCAGTAAGCTTCACTGAATACTTTTGCCTTACCTGATGTTGTATATTTGCTCTGTTTTTCGAACGTTTCATCATTTATTGCTAAATCACTTTCTTCCGTTTTCAGCTCTCAGTGTCAAAGTTTTGGATGAATAAAGCCTAGCTTTCGGGCCCTCCGTCTTTTCCATTGCCATTCTGATTGAAGTTGCACTCTGACCCCAGTCGTACACAACAATTTATTCATCCAAAAAAAGTTTTCTTCGAACAATGGATCGATTCTTACGTCCTGAACGATTCGATACCGACCCCAATACTCAAGACTCGGCAGATACCTGGGAGCATTGGTTTTGTACTTTCACAAACTTCCTAGAGTCAATCGGTTCTCATTCACCAGATAAACTGAAAACCTTGTTCAATTACGTCTCCCCTAGTGTTTACCGATTCATCAAAGACTGCAAAGACTATGAATCAGCCATCGAAACCTTGCGAGAAATTTACGTACAGCCGAAAAATGAAGTTTTTGCACGGCATCTTTTGAACACTTGTAAACAGGACGGAGCTCAGAACCTTGATCAGTTTGTGCAGAAGCTTCGCAGTTTATTGCCAGACTGCCGCTTTACAGCCGTCAGTGCAGAACAGCATACCGATGAAGCGTTGCGAGATGCGTTTATTAGCGGACTTTATTCCAATACTATACGCCAGAGACTGCTGGAACATAAGTCGCTGGATTTTAAAACCGCGTACGACCATGCAAAGTCCCTCGAACTAGCGCAAAAACAGTCGTTGTCGTTTTTGCCGAACACTCAACTTCCCTGTGCCACCGTATCGAACGACCCGCCAAAGTCCCCACGTTCTCAAACGTCATCGCACGAGCAGGCGACTGCTGCCAGTGTGGGGTCTTCATGTTTCTTCTGTGGCTATGCTCGTCACCCGAGATATAAATGCCCCGCTAAAGATGCGACCTGCAAAAACTGTGGGAAGAAAGGGCATTTTCAAAAGGTATGCAGATCTACTGGTCCGCGGAACACCTCATCTGTTTCAAGTGCGCTATCTTGCGTCACTGCAGCGGCTCCTGAGTGTCTAAAAGAAGCAGTCACCGATGTGAAAGCCAATGGTGTCCCGCTTCGAGCTCTTGTTGATACTGGTAGCTCAGAAAGTTTCATTTCCGAAAAGGTAGTCCGTCGTAACAAGTGGTCTGTACTACCATCGTCATCTGAGATAACTTTGGCATCTATCCAGCACAAAAGCTTTACTCTTGGACATTGCTTTTTAACGTTGCAACACAAACAAAACAAGTATCCCTCTTTCAAGTTTTCAGTATTACGTGACCTCTGTGCAGATATTTTGCTAGGACATGACTTTCTTAAGCTTCATAAGTCCCTGGAAATCTCATTCAACGGTGACAAACCTTCTTTTTCCCTTTGTGGTCTAATTGCTGCCAAAATTGAACCTCCCACTTTGTTCGAGCATATTGACCCAAGGTGTAAGCCAATCGCCATAAAGTCCAGGCGACATTCTGCAGACGACGAGGCCTTCATTGCTTCTGAAGTAAAGCGTTTACTTGACCAACACATCATTGAACCCTCGAAGTCCCCATGGAGAGCGCAAGTGCTCGTCACGACAAATGAACGACAGAAGAAGCGAATGGTGGTTGACTATAGTCAAACTATAAACCGATTTACGCAACTAGACGCTTATCCGCTCCCCAGACTTGAAGATTTAAGTACTAAAATAGCTCAATATCGTATTTTCAGCACGCTTGATCTTGAAAGTGCGTATTATCAGATACCCATTAAAGAAAGCGACAGAATCTACACGGCTTTTGAGGCTTGCAACAACCTCTATCAGTTCCGTCGAATACCTTTCGGAGTAACGAATGGGGTAGCCTGTTTTCAAAGGGTAATGGATGACATAATACGCGCCGAACAACTTACCGGGACATATGCGTATGTGGATAATGTTACCATTTGTGGAAAGAATCAAGAAGAACATGATCGAAACCTCCAGCTTTTCCTCACCGTAGCACAAAAGTACGGCCTTCAGTTAAATCACGATAAAAGCACGATTTCCACCACTAAGCTCAGACTCCTCGGCTATGAAATTACTGAAGGTGTCATCAAACCAGACCCTGAACGCTTCAAGGTATTGCAAGAACTGCCCGTTCCGAACGACATCAAGTCTCAACAACGAGTGGTAGGATTGTTCGCGTACTATTCTCGTTGGATAAGCCGTTTCTCGGATAAGATCTACCCAATCACTCACAATACAACCTTTCCTGTCCCTGAATCTGTTATAAAAGCATTTGAAAGTTTGAAAAAGGAGTTGATGGATGCAGCCTTGGTCACTATCGACCCGAGAATACCTTTGGTGCTCGAAACTGATGCATCTGATGTCGCGATTTCTGCTACACTCAATCAAGATGGCAGACCGGTCGCATTCTTCTCACGTACACTGTCTGCCAGCGAAAAACACCATTCCGCTATTGAGAAAGAAGCGTGCGCAATTGTCGAAGCAGTGCGCAAATGGAGGCATTACCTACTCGGGACCCATTTCAAAATTATAACTGATCAGCGATCCGTTGCATTCATGTACTCAACACAACAAAAAGGGAAAATAAAAAATGACAAAATCCAACGGTGGCGGATGGAGTTGTCGCCTTTTTCTTTTGACGTTACCTACAGACCAGGCATAGAAAACAAAGCTGCTGACACGCTTTCTCGAAGTGTCTGTGCGAACACTTCATCTAACCTGGATCTAAAACGCTTACACACAACCCTGTGTCATCCTGGAGCAACACGCATGATGCATTTCGTTCGTGCCAAGAATCTACCATTCTCCCTAGAGGATATCCGACTCGTCATTAAGCAGTGTCAAGTGTGTGCGGAACTAAAACCACGTTTCTTCAAGTCATCTGGCGGTACCCTCATTAAAGCCACACAAACGTTTGAACGCTTAAGCATTGACTTTAAGGGACCACTGCCTTCGACGACTCGAAACAAATATCTACTGACGATCGTAGACGAATATTCCCGTTTTCCGTTCGCCTATGCATGTCCAGATATCAGTTCGTCTACGGTGATATCATGCCTTGTGCCACTGTTCGCCACATTTGGCCTGCCAAGTTTCGTGCATTCGGATCGTGGCTCATCATTCATTTCGGATGAGATCAAACGATTTCTTCATGAAAAAGGTGTAGCCACCAGTCGGACCACTCCATATAATCCAAGGGGGAACGGCCAGGTGGAAAGATTGAATGGAACTTTGTGGAAGGCTATTACGCTTTCATTACGATCAAAGGGTCTTCAAATCAGTCACTGGGAAGCCGTTTTACAAGACGCTCTCCACTCGATTCGTTCTTTGTTGTGCACGGCCACCAATGCTACTCCACACGAGCGGATGTTTCATCACAATCGAAAATCCGCAGTCGGTACGTCCTTGCCACAGTGGTTGCTTTCGCCAGGACCAGTTTTGATGCGGCGAAACACACGATCTTCAAAGTACGACCTCCTAGTCGAAGAGGTCGAGCTCCTGGAATGTAACCCTGAGTACGCATATGTCAGACCCCTAACGGCATGGAAGAAACGGTCTCCCTACGCCACCTGGCGCCTTCAGCAGATTTCGGATGTGCTCCAGCATCCGAACAGCAGCAACCGGAGTCCAACGCTGATTCATTTATTAAGCCGGAACTATCTGACTCTGCTTCGGAAAGTGAAATGTCGAATTCTTCTGAACACCCATTGGCTATACAACAACAGCGGACACGGCCGTATGTCCTGCGCAACAGAGAGACCTGACATTATTCAATTATAAATTAAACTCTTGAGAACTTTCAACTCTGCGGGGGGTGAATGTTGTATATTTGCTCTGTTTTTCAAACGTTTCATCATTTATTGCTAAATCACTTTCTTCCGTTTTCAGCCCTCAGTGTCAAAGTTTTGGATGAATAAAGCCTAGCTTTCGGGCCGTGTGTGTTTTCCATTGCCATTCTGATTGTCGTTGCACTCTGACCCTCGTCGTACACAACACCTGAACTACTTCATGACAGCTAAGTCTGTTTCTACCACTGCAGTTCTTAATCACCCCAGAGGTTGCGCCTATTTGCATCAGCCAACAGGAACAAGCCCCTTAGACTAATTTGGCTGTTTTGGGCTGTTCCGGCGTCTAAAGAATGAGACAAGATGTGTTGCCTCCATCAATAGCCGGTTGTGTTGCTACCCCACTTGACTGATCAGGATATGAATTGGCCAAGGGGTAAGATACGTCTTGATCGGTAAAACAGTCCTTACCGACAACGGTCGAGGGCGCTGGAGCACAAAGTTGGTTTCATCCGTTTCATTCACGGGGGCCAGTGGAGTTGCATTACATTCTTATTGTAACTACTTTGTAACGAAGTCCTCGTCGGCTTTTCTAGGCGGACATTTGACAAAACCCCAAGCAGCCTTTGACGTTCGACGCTCGTTAACATCATTTTGCTTTGGTAGAAACACCGTCATGAAAAGCCTAGTAGTGGTGCTTCCTATCACCAAGGTATACATTGCAAAAGGTATGAGGTCAAAGTACGCGCACTTTACTGGGATGAAAACGCTGAATTTCCCCGTTTACCGTGGCAATTGATCATACGGGAGCTTTCATAGTTCGTGTGTCACCACTTTTATAGAAAAAGTTACCACACACGTTCTAACCCCCAAACCGGAGGACTAGAAGACTCTCTTGATCAGAGTTTGAACCACTGAACAACCTGTGGTATGAAAAAGAGATTACGAAGTTTGGGTGTTGTTGGTGTCGTACGCCTTCCAGGATGGGGTCCCCGTAACCTCGCCAATGCTTGGTTGGAGACATCACAGGAGCGACGTCATTGGCGTTTGTGCTGTCAGTTCCTTTTCACACTGTCTGACTGAGCGCTTAAAGGTGAAGGTACCACAAAATGTTTGACATAAGCAAGCGCCAGGTCCCCTGCCTTATCCACACTTTTTCTCTTCTTTTCACTCTAGGGCTTCAAATATACGTAGATGAACTTTATGGCTGTACGGCAGTGAAGCATCACTGTCAAAACTAGTGTTTTCTGTGATGATGATTTCATAGTTAGATTCCCAAATTCCATAAACTTGTTATGTGAAGACAGTGAAGCAACACTCAAACATCCCAAAAATTACCATCATGTTCAAAAAGGTCATCTTGACATACTGATTCACCAAGAGTTCGCCATCTGTACCATTTTCAAAAGAATAAGATTACAGACCAGAAGGGATTACACGACCTTGTCAAAATCCAATAGACTAGTGGCTGGACTAACGGCGATTTAGTTTGAAAGGTGGGGTGGAGGACCCAGAAAGCAAAAACTACCATAATCACACCTAACGTAAGCAGCATCAGCACTTTTGCAAACTTCTGGCGAAGTAAACTGTGGAAACTATAACAAGTGAACGGAAAGTACATGGTGTTTTATGGCTGATAATGATTATCATACACACTTCGGAAGTTGCAATAGCTCCGTCGGAGGCGACAGATCGAATCAAAGCACAAATCTCAAAGACCAGACTAGCTTTTGCTTATTTGCGTCATTTGTGATATCAAAAAAGCATATTGCTGGGAACCACAGCATACATGTATCATACAATAGTGCAGACCGTATTGTTGTGCGACTGCGAGACTCGACCGCTTCACCTGGAGGACCTTAAAAATATTCGAGTCTCTGACCACCAATGTCTCGGGACTACGGCTTGAGTTGGCTGCAACCAACGAATTCACAACGAGGAGACGGCTTCTGTGTGAGGCCGAAACTACAGTTCAGAGAATACATCCGCCATTACAAGCTAAGTTGGCTGCACCATGTCTTACGCACACCGAGCCACTATCTGCCGAAGCGAGCATTATTTTCTGCGCCTAATTTGGGGCTGCGCAGGCCTACATGCGGACAGAACACATGGCCGAGAATGAAAGATGTCGTGAAAAGTATCGACGCAGCTGTTGCTGTTCGCCTTCAACGTGACCCACCATGTGCTGGGCCTAAGATATTGAAAGTTGTGACAAACTAATGCCATTGGTGATTATGGTGTCAGCTTTTGTCCAGACTGTCTGACTGAGTGTTAGAGGTGTAGGCACCTTGGATGTTTGTTTCAGGCTAACCGTGTGTTCTCTGCCTGTCGTGCTTTATCTTCCTTCCATTACAATTTTATATTCAAAGAGTTTCACAAGTTTCGTATGACAATGGAGCGCTAGTGTTCTCATCTGGTGTTAACGATAGTGATGGCGTGACCTACAATCTATAGTTATTCCCTCGGCCTATCTCATGGTAAGAAAAGTTCGGGAGGCTTGCGTAATCATATTATTACAAGAGCGTGTGGTTAGATTCCAATGCAAAAACATACCGGAAATGAATGCACACAGCTATCAAGAAGTCCCGTTGAGCGTCTTGGAGACAACGTAGGATGGACAACATAGGGGAGATGATGACTGACGCGAATCGATAACACATGTTCTGATATCACAAGGCAAAGCATCATTGGCTATCAATGGGCTAGACGAATGTAGGGCACAGTCCGGCTAGGGATTCCGGGAACTCCGATTCCGTTACTGGCTCCAAAGTTATGGATACTGACGAAAGGTGACTGTTGAATTTCCGAACCGTTGAGATTACTTCTTTTTCCAAACGCCGACGGTGTACACCGTGGTGACGGCTGCGTTTAGCCCACGTGGTGAAGCCCTTCGAACAGCCTGGAAATTGACACATAAGTAGGGGAGCGCCATGACGCTTACGTTCGTGAACCTCCACCATGGACTTACAGACGTAGGCTACAGTACATGTGGGATAGCGACATCGGTACTGTAGTCGATCTTGCTTGTTCTTATGTGTCTCCTTATGGCGATCCAAGGAGTTCTGATACAAAGATTGATATTCACAGCCAGGGTAATCACAAAGATAAACGCGTTCTTTCGAATGTACATTATGATGCTGGCGCAATGAGTTACCGGAAGCAAAAGTTCGGCCACAGCCAGGATACGTACAGGTGAGACGTTGTCGGGGTTGAATGACCCCATGGTGGACTTCCTTGTGACGCATCATTCCAGGGGAAGATAAGAAACGACGAAAGCAACCTGGGTAGTCACACTGTACCGGACTGGCAGTCCCATGTACTACTTGATGTAAACGCAAATGGTGATCGGTTTGAAAGGTTCGCCCGCATCCGGGATGTTCACATTTAAACTCTCGTCCAGCATTGTATAAATCCAATTGGTGGCTGCGAAAGTGGCTTTTTTCAGACTTGGGGAAGTTGGTGGCGGACAGTCGTTTTGTGTGAGTAGCTACGTGATTCCGGAATGATGTCATATTATCCAATATGTATCCACAACCAGGATGGATACAACAATATAGTTTGGCAAGGCCTGGTTGTGCCTGGGAATCGTGTGTAGTTTCACCCACTGGATCAAATAAATCTTGTTCTTCTGAGGTCGATGCATAGTCGTCTGAACTTTCGCGGCCATAGTATGCAAGTTGGTTTTCATACAGGCGAATCACCTCTGTTGGTGAAACGACCTTCACGGAACTCAAAGACTCATGTTTAGTTTGGCATGCATGACTGGGGAATTTGGAATCTGGTCTTAACACATCCTCTGGTGCAGGTAAGCTGTCAGTAACTCGGTATTTCGACTTCAAAGCAGGGTCCATGATTCAACAGGCTAGAAAATTTCTACGGGCACATTTCATCCCTAGACAACCCACAGAATGCGTGGGACAACGGTAAAGGCGCTACAGCATTCGCACGATCTGTTGCTGGTCAATTCAGGGAAGCCGGACCGGCGGCTGCGGGCAGAATTGTCCGACGAGCGAGGACAGACGTCCAAAAAGAACCCAAAGACCTTGACATATTTCTGCGATCTGATTCGACAGTCACTGGCACACCAGACAGCAGGTGGAGGACCGTCTACCGCGATCCGTCCAATAGAAAGCGAGCAAAACGCAGTGGCGGTGTCTCTGGAGTCTGGGCGTCCATGAAGCTTCATCCACCGCGTCCTGGACACACATCCAAAGTTTCTCGGAAACCACGGTTCCAAAAACGAAAACATTAACATAAACTTTTTGCAGTTGACGGTAACTATTCGTGCGCTTCCCACGCGGTCGCAGTTTTATTGGAAGTTGCTTAAACGAATTTGGGCTCGATTGTGTGCCGGCGGCTTCGTTCATTGTCTCTATGAAAACGGTGGGAAATTTTGTAGAAAAGCTGGTTTCCTCGCGTGTTCTATTATCCACTGGATTTGGAAATAATGTCAAAACGACCTAGAAAATGATCACGCCCACTATGTCCGAGCAAACTCGAATTAGAGCGGTCGTTCTTCACTTAGATGTCAAAATTTCTTCTATGGTTGCGGCATGCCTCCTGCCGAAGCCGAGGAATTTGTCACAGTTAGTAGCTTTCGTTTTTTATGATGATCAACACACGTTATATCTAGCTTAAGGCAAGGTTCGATCTTTACCGACATGCCGAACCACCAATAGTTCCGTTGGATAAATTATTGGGTTTGTGGACAGGACAAGTAGAATGCACGGTAAGATGGCCACTACTTTCAAGTCCTTGCACACATTAAACGGGTAACACGCTCGTCTGTGAAACATTAGAGATACGGTGAGCAACGGGCATGCAATCAGACTGGGTATTGTAGTCGCAGCACCATCATCGCGACGCCGTACCTCGGTTCGTGGACAGCCTCGTACACGGACACCTTGGATGATCCGTTTATGGTCTTGATTGTATTTAGGATATTCTTGAGTCTATGGGGGGTTCGTGGTGGCTCATGGCTGCCATTCAAATCAGAGATATCTGGTGCTGCTGCGTGTTGGTGCGGCGAATTGACTTACGAATGGAGCTGTTACAGCCTAAAGAAAAGCATGGAGCATTCCAAAGCCAGTTGCCTCTGAGGCGTCACATCACTTATATTTGGTGAGTCTCTGTTAGCAGCTTATGCTCTTCCATCAATCCTGATGATGATGCCTTCTTTTGGTGTGCATCCTGTACTCAAGTAGTGTCACATTATCATAATCACCTTCATTCCGATAGGCTGGTGGCGTACCGTCAGGCATGGTCATAAGGATACAGTCAGGATAAAACGTGAGTTTGTTTGCGGTTACATATTATGAAACAAGTAAACGATAGGGCAGAGTCAAGAGAAGGAAGAGCATAGTTACGGATGTGCTATCAAACTGAGTGTAGCAGTGCCATGCAACCAGTGCACTGAAATGCATCGGTTTCTGGACAGACCAGTAACGGACGCCATTTTTGAGGTGATTTGGTTTGCGAACTTCTGTAGATAGGGGGTTTGGTTGGTCGAGTAAATCCTCAGAGGTAGAACAGGGCTTACATAAGAGTACACGTATTTTTCTGATCCGGTTGGAGAGGTAGTGTGGTGCAGTGTTTTATATGCATTCGAAGTTGTGCTCGTTTTGATTGTAGCGCGACAGATGAGGTAAATACACAAACCAACAATGCTTGGGTCGCGTTTGCTAATTTGAAACACCTATGGCCTCAAGGCGGTATATTCGTGAACATCAAGTTCCGTGTGTATCAGGCTGCAGTACGAACTATTCTTTTGTGAGGCTGTGAGACTTGACCTGTTTGAGAACAATGCGCTTTCAGATGTTTGTCTCAAAACCATATCTCATGTGGGTCGATGACGGCGAATCCGTAAGCCGACAGTTACACAGCGATTTTTCGGTTGTGCAGCGGGGATTTCCACTGAGGAATGTGTCCCTGCAGTCTCCAAATAGATCATTGACTAACTGGGACAGTTGGATCGCGTCGTGTTTGGTTATATTACTAGCTAACTTATTCGGATATGGTCGACACGAGTTCTGAAGTGAAGTTGGGTTGCAACACTTCAACATTAGCGATGAGTTGGATGAAGCTCAGAAGGGTGTCCCTTGTCGGTTAGGTTGCTAACGTAGTTGAGAATGTGATGGGTACGGGTTCCGATTAAGAAGACCGAGGCGTCGACTTTATTAGGCTACCTTGTTTCGGTATCGGGGAGCAGAAATCAAGTGAACTTGGAATTTATTGCTCCAAACGAGCGGATTTGACACCAAGCACCCACCCACTCCCTAGATCTTTGCGAAGCCTGCATCCATGGATGCATGTTTGAGGACGCGTATGACCCTTGGTTCTTAGAGCTCATTTCTTCAACACATGGTCTTACGACTGACAGGTATACACCCCTCTTTAGCTTCAACTTCACCGCGATCAGTAATGCAAATGGTTGTCGAATGGTGCTATCGAATCATCGATATACATACGGCTCCCTCGTTATCGCATATTGGACCATTTCAGCAAGTAGTGATTTTACCTTACCTTACCTTACCTTACCAGGTTCAGCGCGGAGAACGACCAGGAGTTGTGGACAAAGGGATTTGTTAGGCAGTTGGTGAGTTGGCCACCGAAACTTTGTTTAATCATCTCTTGTAAGTGATATCGTGGAAAATATGCATGATTCGTAACTGATTACACATTTTTCAGAAACCCTGTCTAGTGAAAATTTGAGAAGTGGATTGACCACACATTATATTTGTACCAATGCAACCAATAAATAGAAACATGATCTGTTATAGGTGGTTGTGTATTTTTCATGCATTGAGTGTTGGCAGGTGGACAACATATGGATATGAAGGACCGCCGTTGGCCATTGGATTAGTTTACTATGTACAGTTGGGATATTGTAGTCAGCTGCGAGCATGTGCATCGGTCCGGCAATTACTTTAAGTAGCCTTGACAGGTGACATCAAGTATAGCGATATCGACTACAATTACGAGTCGTTGGCTGTTAGACTGAGATGTCACGCATAGTCGAATCCCCGCCTTTATCGACCCGTACTGGCCTGGAGTTTATTATAGGTAGCAGACATAAGCGAGAGCGCGCACAATTATGGGTATGACGTGTCATCGTCGGCAGTAAGACCGGGACCCTGCGCATAGTTGAGGCCCCAGCGTCACATACGGGCACCCGCCTGATATTTTCAAAAGGCAGGTTGGCTATTTTGCGTGCAGGTTTGCGTGTGAGGTTGGATTAGGTAACCGTGTGAGCAACGCCGCGCATGGACACAAACCTAGCAGGTACGATAAGTAGCCAAGTCAGGCCATACCGAGTATATCAATGAATATAACAGGCCTTCAGTTTAGGCTCTCACGTATGGTTGGGGCCTTATTTTCACCGCCCCGCATGGATACTAGCCTGGTGTTTACTGTAGACATTAGAGATAAGCGAGAGCGCACACAATTATGGGTATGAAAGACAGTCGTTGGCCATTGGACTATGTCACTGTGCATAGTTGCGGTCTTACAATCAGCACTGCACATGACCGCTGGCTTGGTAGTTGAAATGAGTTGTCGAG
>NW_008752359.1:64524-76362 GCF_000715545.1 Opisthorchis viverrini
AAAATATGCATGATTCGTAACTGATTACACATTTTTCAGAAACCCTGTCTGGTGAAAATTTGAGAAGTGGATTGACCACACATTATATTTGTACCAATGCAACCAATAAATAGAAACATGATCTGTTATAGGTGGTTGTGTATTTTTCATGCATTGAGTGTTGGCAGGTGGACAACATATGGATATGAAGGACCGCCGTTGGCCATTGGATTAGTTTACTATGTACAGTTGGGATATTGTAGTCAGCTGCGAGCATGTGCATCGGTCCGGCAATTACTTTAAGTAGCCTTGACAGGTGACATCAAGTATAGCGATATCGACTACAATTACGAGTCGTTGGCTGTTAGACTGAGATGTCACGCATAGTCGAATCCCCGCCTTTATCGACCCGTACTGGCCTGGAGTTTATTATAGGTAGCAGACATAAGCGAGAGCGCGCACAATTATGGGTATGACGTGTCATCGTCGGCAGTAAGACCGGGACCCTGCGCATAGTTGAGGCCCCAGCGTCACATACGGGCACCCGCCTGATATTTTCAAAGGGTAGTTTGGCTATTTTGCGTGCAGGTTTGCGTGTGAGGTTGGATTAGGTTACCGTTTGAGCAACGCCGGGCATGGACACAAACCTAGCAGGTACGATAAGTAGCCAAGTCGGGCCATACCGAGTATATCAATGAATATAACAGGCCTTCAGTTTAGGCTCTCACGTATGGTTGGGGCCTTATTTTCACCGCCCCGCATGGATACTGGCCTGGTGTTTACTGTAGACATTAGAGATAAGCGAGAGCGCACACAAGTATGGGTATGAAAGACAGTCGTTGGCCATTGGACTATGTCACTGTGCATAGTTGCGGTCTTACAATCAGCACTGCACATGACCGCTGGCTTGGTAGTTGAAATGAGTTGTCGAGGTGAGTGATAACGGACTGCCGTTATCATTGCGACCGCTTTATTGTACTAACCATAACCTACAGAGCACCATGTTTATAATACGAATGATACTTGCAGCCACCTCGTGACGCCTTATTATCTACAGGCTAGTTATGCATATCTGGGAAAGGGGCTCATCTACAAATGGCCTTCGCATCGCTGCTGCACATGCGAGGCAGTGTCTAGCATTGTTGTACTTAATGGAACTACAATGGAAGAAAATCTGGTGTGAACAGTTGCGCCAAACAAAATGTATTTTCCGATTATAATCGCACTTTTCAAATCTGAGGAGTGTAAAGCAAACAAAAGTCAACAACCGATCTTCTAAGGTGAACTTTGCATAAGACGTTCCTTAGACGCCTTTTCTTCCTAATCAAGGCCGAACAACGCTAAAACATGCTGAATTCCGAATTGATGTTTTATATCACTTAAACCGGTAACAAAATGCGAATCCGTGATGGTCCGTGACCTTGACATTTCGCTCACTTAAACAAAATGCTACGAGCAACATGGCACCGGAAAGTGCAAATGGATTAGACGAATTCTTCTTTTAAGTCACAACTTCGAAAATCCTGAAGTTTTGGCGAAAATAATTTGGGTGTGCAAGTAGCCAGTGGCGTAAAAATAGAGGTGGGGATGGAATAATCAGAGGCAGAAGTAAATTGCAAGTTCTGCCTCGAAAATATTGTCCAACCAAGTCGACTCACTGGTGTCACTGTCGTAGGAAGTCAGTGAAAGGGATATGTTCGGTAGAGAGACAGTGCTAATGCGCAAGGCCAAACAAACACCATGTATGAAGTTAACCTGTGGAAGAGACAAACCGAAATTGCAGCATGAAACCAAGCTGGTCAAGTCCGAATGAAAGTTTCATCGGGTTGGAATGAACTTGTTTCAGAGGCGGTTGAGGTCAGGTGAAAAATCTGCTCGCAGTCGCAATTACAGGCTCCAATGGGCGAGAGGTTGCGTTTTTAGATTCTGAAGAAAATAGATGCGCGGAGTGCCACCACACTGGGTATGGCAATACCATGCCGTCGTTGCACTGACATATATGATCAACCATGTAACCGTCTTCAAGGATGCCGCAATCGGAGGGGGGTATGCATTTCCGTGTCAGCTCGATCTGGGTTAGGCAGAGAGAATAACCAGAAGGAGTCGGGTCGATGCACAGACACGGATAGCTTCCCTTCATTTGGAGGATAATGTTGCTGTGGACCTGGGACCAGCCAGACTGAACCAATAACGGCTGTAAGGGGCGTTAGGGCAACTGAAGCCGACGTTTGAAGCTTGACAAGACTGGTAATGAGGAAGGAATAGGATGAGAACAGTACCGTCCAGTGAGTAGCATGAGCGTCAGGTAAAACGGTGGCAGTAGAAAAATCTGATAGGAGATGCCAGCAAGCTGAACGGACCCAGGACAGGTGGATTTACATGCTGATCTAGAAACTAATTGCTAGCTGCGCTTAGTTTGGGAACAGTAAGGACATTTTCATCGAGGTAGCTAGCAGGGAGGTTTGCCGTTGGACAAATTGGAACGGGCGGCAGTTTCTAGCTTATCAAAAGATACCATTGTGCGAAAAGGGGTTCATGCGAGCAGTGGCAGTGGACAAGTAAAAAAGTGGTCATACAACAACTTCCCAGAGAATGGTTAAGAACCGTATTTTAACTGAAATCTACTACGTCAACGTTACAGGGAGGTAAGAGTAAGGGTTTCCAGCGCAGGGTCACCGCTTTCACTGCTGTCACCTCCAAGAAACGAATAGCGAATGGCGAAAAAAGTCGATAGGTGGTAGCTACGACTGCCGCTTTATAGGAAATAAGAAGGAATTTACATTTTATAAGTGTACGCTCGACTCCGAGAACAAGGGAAAAGTACGTGTGTGTTATGTCTGGATGATGAAGTGGTCTTGGGGTGGCGCGATCAAACTAAGACGAAGGTGGCAACTGCTTACCGCCGTGAGCCTCTCACAGTACCATCAGGCTACCCCATGGATACATACATATTTTAAAACAAACGAATAGACAGCTGTCATTCGCCTGTATTTCCTGGTGTTGCGAGATAGTGACAACCGGAACGAGTCCAACTACAGACAAGCAATAAAATTGTGGTTTTTCGGTTCTCTTGAACTAAAGGCCAGGCTCAGAACCAGAGGCGATGGGCGATGCACCTGTCCTACTGGAGGGGTGGCGAGGATACGAACACACCATGGTACAACGTAGCAGGGCGGCCACCCCTGAATGGCGTACCCGTCCACCACAAGAGGTTTTCATGCCTCGTTCATGCTACCAGATCTGGAGGGTGACAAGACACCAAGCAGTCATAATTGCGGTTTGTGCAATAAATAAATAACTTCAGCTGCCAGATATTTTATCCGGTCGAGGGAAAAGCCAGGATAGTGAAACAGCTCAGTCATTTCGAACAAGCAAACAGCCACAGGAAAGGGCAAGCCGCGGGTGCAAATGAAACAGCATTTTCTTTTTGGGCAACAGAAGATAACGCTTTGTTCGGATACGAAAAGATCATCTAAGGAATCATTAGGATTTATCAGACAGAACTCTGATATTCAACTCAAACTGGTCAGTGTGCCTCCGGTGACATATGCAATCATCCAAATCGAGAACTGTGACCATGCGTTTGCCATCTGGTGAAATTCTTATCACTGTAGCACGCTGCAAATCAATAACCTTGAACTACGCAGCACCAGCCGTTTTGACACGGTCAAGTTTGTACGCGAGGGGCGAGATTTAAAAGACTCGCTCTAACGGAATGGACGGCGTTCCTGTATTGCATTACAAAATTATTAATCCCACGGTCCAATTCCAAAAAGTAGGAGAGAATGAAATATTTAAAGGTATAACTGTTTGCAAGCCTATTCGGCTGAGGATGTCGTGGAGCAGTAAACAGACGTGTACATCCAAACCATTTTCACCATTCCTCGAGGGATTTTAAAGTAAAGCTGCCAAAGACCAAAGCAATTCGTGCGTATTCAAGGATGTATACTTTCCTCAATGCTTGTTGTGTGAATTTGGCACTTGCGGAGGCATTTAGAGAAAGCCCAGAAAAACGTAGGTATGCGTCAATAACAATTAAAACACAATATTTACCGGGAAAAAGACCGTAGTGGTCGGCACAAACTCGCTGGGATGTTCCGCAAGCATCTAGCCGCGGATATTATTGTGAAGGTTTGCTATGAATTGTATTTGCATATTTGACACCATTTTTAGCAGTCGCTTGATATCAACAACTAGTTCCGGCGAGCAACATGGCAAACGCTCAAGAAAATTTATTTTTTAACACCCAGATGACCAGAATGCAAATCTGCAAGAACACCTGCTCATTGACTTGGTGGCATGATAACTCTACCATCAAAGCACAACAAATATTCTAGAGTAGTGAAGGAAAATGCAGGAAATCAACGTCGCTCCTGTAGTGGTCTGGCTACTTAATAAGTTAGTGCTTACCAGGAGTGTGTGGCAAAGAAATAAGAATAATTACGCTAGGTTGGGTATACAAAAATAAAGAGATCAGAGGGAACAGTCTCACCAACAGTTGTTCTCTTTAAAATAGTTCGTCGTTGGTCCAGGTCAGCGAATCAACAATAATCCAATTATGTTGGTCCAGAGGTCTTCCTCTGGACAGTTTCCACATATAATAGATTCCGAAGATGTCTGAAATGTTTGCTCACTTCAAGCTTCGTAATCAGCTAAGTGCTGAGGGAAACGGACGCGACGTCCGGAACGACTAGTGGAAGGAGTGAGGTTGGCGAGAGGGATATCTTGGGTAGGTGTGAGTTTTGTTGGGATATCAGGATTGCTGGATGTGGTCGTGGGTGCTTAAATGTAGACAGGTTTAAGACTATCAATGGAGACGGTATCGTGCTTTCCGCTTCTCTCTAAAACAAAGTATTTGGAGTGACGTTCGATAACCTTGAAAGGGCCATCATAACAGGGTTGGAGGGCTTTCTTCGTTGCGTCATGTCGGACAAACACAAAAATGTAGAAGAGAGATCGGCTGAGATGTGTTCTGTTCGCGTTGATAGTCTGGTCGGTGTAGCACGAAGTTCGGACATATGCTGTTTCAGACGGGTGACGGACGCGACGGGTGATTCCGGCTGTGCACCAGAAGGGGAAACCAGTTCACCGGGTAAATGTAAAGTTGTACCGTACACTAGTTCTGCTGGTGGACAGTGGAGATCCGCCTTAATAGTGGAGCGAATAGCAGGCAAAATGAGGGGTAAAGAAGAGGACCGTGAAGATGGGTTCATTTGGGCAGTCAATGCAGCTTTGAGGTGTCGATGGAAACTCTCAACCAGCCGTTGGAACAGGGCTGATACGCGATAGTCGATATGTGATGGAAACCGAATAGTGTAGAAAACTCAAGGAAGAGATTACACTGAAATTATGAACCGTGATCCGTAGTGACAATGGACGGAATACCGAAATTACTCACACAGTGCTGCAAAAATGAAGGGGAGACCGTTTCAGCTGAAGTATCCTAAATAAGTACAGCTACTGGCCAACGGGTAAAACGATCAATCATGTTAAGAATATGCCTGAAACCGTTTGTTGTGGAAAGCGGGCCAACAATGTCGAGATGGACGTGTATGAATCGAGCATCAGGAACGGGAGATGAACCAATAGGTGAGTACGTATGCCGAGTTACTTTACCGCGTTGACAGGCCATGCACTGTTTGGCCCAGGATGTCAGGTCCTTATTCATGAAGGGCCATACAAAGCGTGCACTAATCAACTTCCTGGCTGCTCTGATTCCTGGATGAGAACATCCATGAAGGTGGTCGAAAACAACGCGTCGAAAAGCTTCGGGGACGATTGGGGGAGCTGATCCGGTATAGATATCACAAAAAATGGTTCCGGATTGGAGGGGTAACGGAATTGAAGAGACTTGAAATGAGGGGAACGATAGAGTGGGCAAAAAATTAGTATCGCCATTTTAAACGTTATCCAGCTTGGCTAGGTCCAACTGCTTGGAAGGTTGAAGAGCGTTGACGTCAGGACGGGATAGGTCATCTGAGACGACATTGTCCGAACCTGGAGTGTACCGAATGTGGGTAGTGAACTGTGAAATATAGTCGAGATGGTATATCTCGCGTGGTGCATATCGATCTGGCTTGGCGGTGAAGGTATACGTGAGTGGCTTATGGACGGTTTGAATGGGAAACGATCTACTTTCTTACAAGTGCCGGAAATGGCGAATAGCAAGGTAAATTGCATGTAATTCACGACCAAAAGTCCTGTAACGCGTTTGGGCAGCCTGCATCTTCTGCGAGAAAAACGCTAGCAGTTCAGACGTGTTGTTAGCAACTTGATGGGGCACCGCACCGACTGCAGCGTTCGAAGCATCAGTTGTCAAAATAAGCTTTGCGTTTTCGTGAGTATCGGGGAAAGATAAAATTTTCGCCTGAGCAATGGCTTGTTTAACGGTTGAGCGGCATCATCGAGTGACGCGTGATACCAGAACCTCCGGGTAGGCAAAACAAAGTCGGAGCTGAGTTTCTATACGGTACTATTAACGCAAGAGAAATTGTAGCGACCCAGTCACGCACATACGTGACTGTTCAACTCAATCGCTCACTGGATCGCGAGGCTTGCCTTTTTCTCACACTCACAAACACGTCGCATTAAGCTGACAAATCGGATATCGATTGTCTGCACCGCCTAGTCAGCGCAGCAACCACTCATGTGCCGACGCGCCCACATACACGCACTGGGACCTACATAAAGGAAAACCGAACCCAGTCAAGACACAGACTCGCGCGCGCGCAGGGAGCAGGACATCAACCTCTCCACAAGACCCCGGNGCTTGGACTACAAAAGTACAAAGCAAGGTAGCAAACAGGCTCTCACGTGTGACAGTCACATGTGCAAAGTCAGATGCAAATGGCCGGATGACCTGAAGGCCAAAAGGTTGAAGTGGTAAGTACAAACAAACGTCAGTTCATATATACACACTAAACACAAAAGTGGGGCGGATGTTACAAATGGGACAGAATAAACCTGATGAATTTCGTTGTCAATATAACGGATGATACACCGCCCGCCAAATTCTCCACATTGCTTCGGCGGGCGCCCCAGTTCTTGCCTTCTACCAACGCTCAGCTCCATTCTAAGGTACCTCATCTGCCACCGACACGAATGGTCCGAGTCCACTCCCCTCGTTTCAATTATTGAGTTGCTCTGAGCCATTTGGTACGCATCTGCAACATTGGCAGATACTCCCTCTCCCAACGACGCCAGAATACGCCAGCGAGATAATTGACCTGTTTCCAACCGATATGATATTGCCACCTGGTACGCAGGACAGCACTGCGTCAGCAACAAACTGTTTGGAGTAAGCTGCTCCAAATCTTTGCTGTCTGATGATAGCGGGACTATAGGCTGGTTATTGAGAATCCGTTTGGCTCGTATGAGAAGCGTGTTCAGTTGTTCATCGGTCAAATATTGTTCCCCACATAGACAAAAGTATACGTCGTACCGACCTGATTATACGCTCCCACACACCACCACGATGGCTAGCTGCTGGTGGATTGAAGTGCCACTGTATATTCATAGTCAAAAGCCGTTATGATATTTTGCTCGGGCTCCAGAGCTTTATATAATCCCGAAATTCCCTCAGTATTATTCGTACCATTATCACTGTAGATATCGGTGGGCTTACCAAGTCTACCAACGAAGCGCATCAAATATTGTAGGAATGCATCAGTCGACAGGTTGCCTGCCATTTCCAAATGGACTGCTCTAGTCTTCAGACAACTGAAGATACAGCCGTGGCGTCTTTCCTGTGAACGGCCGCGTTTGGTCTTAAAAGGTTCAACGTAGTCCACTCCCACGCACTCGAAGGGGCACCGAACCCCTTCTACTCTGTCTGCCGGTGATGGAGCTATCATTTGTTTACCGAGCTGTGCGGACCGGCGTCTGCATAAAGAGCACGCACCAATCACTCGGTCAACGGCACTCGTCCCATTGATAATCCAATATCGCTGTCAAATAGAGGCCGCTACTCCACAGTTCCTTTCGACTTCATGAAAGTGACGTATGATTAAGGCAGTAACAGGATGTCGGTTTGGAAAAAGAGCCGGCTGTTTGACTGACTGACTGTAGTTTGAGTAACTAAGTCTGCCTCCCACGCACAAAATTCCACCGATCAAAACAGGTGACAATTTTCGTAAGCTGGAACGCTTCGCATCCAGTACAGAAGCCCTAATCTGATGCAGCTTTTGCGCAAAGTGACTGGATTGCACCATCTTCATCAAACAATTACGTGCTTGGCGGAGTTCGGATACTCTGATAACACCGGAAAGTAGAACCCCTGTTCTCGCTCTGCCCGTCTTAATCAATAGATATAGCCTGCAACACAGTAACCAAGCCACGATCCGTAGCTTCATCCAACAGGAGTACCGAGAGATTAGCGGGCACATGACATCATTTCCTTCCCGTCGGTTAGCCTGTGCTACAAGGCTCTTCAGAGCACCTCTACCACAGGGGTCAACCTTGACCCGTAGCAACATCTCTTCGAAGTCGGCTGCCACAGCAACTTGCTCTAAACGAAAGCCCAGCATAACATTTACAAGTTTTGTGGCTAACTCAGGGTCCGGTTAGAGGTGATCGTTCAGAGACACACCATGACATTTGGCAGTGCAGTCAAATACAACCCGAATCTTTTCTGGCTTTTTGGGCTGATAACCAGATTGTGTGGGAGATACCACTGCTTTGAACTTAATGAGAATTTGGGAGCATCCATGGGAAACACGATCCTTGCACAGTCTAGCTTTCAGATTATCTAGACGTTTCCTAGCAACCTGGACGTTATCGGGTAGGGTAATTGCGTTATCCTTCCATGAGAACGGCAGCTGATAATGCCCACTTACTCGCACCACACCAGTCTCTGCTATCAACAGTGCTCCTTGATCCTCTAAATAGAGACTAGAGTTCGATGCTGAATAATAATAATAATAATAATAAGATTTATTCCCAACTAGTGGGTACCATACTGTCGGGCATGATCATAGTATTACAGTCAGAATAAAGGCATGACTGGTGGGGTTTGTGATTAATGGGAAAAGGGAAAGTGGCGTAAACAGTAAACATTAATGAAGTAGGGTCCATCACCCTGAGGTGGCATGGGTAGGAATCCAAAATTACAAGGTCTCTTTATGTCCTATGGAGAGCATATCAGATGGCACGAGATCTGAACGTTGAGGTTTAAAAGTGACGGGCAAAGAAAACAATACAAGTGAGGGCATAATAAAGAGCTTCCAGACTGGAACGTGAGAAAGACAAAAAACTTCAAAATACAGGAAGTGTAGGGCCGGAATAATGGATAGGGAGAGGCAGCAGAGCTGTCTGCGAATTCCGAGTTGTACAGTCGCTGCAAATTCTCTTGGATACCCTGACAACACCCGGTTATACAATGACTGACGGCCTTCTGCTTCCTCCCGTTTTTCATCGGACCAAGAAGTATTCAACCGAGTAAGGTTTTTACAACAAATGGCTGTTATGTGCCCCCCAGGTGCTGATCGAAGACCCAGTGCGCTTCGGATACGTCACAACCAATAAGGATTCCTACATCGTCTTTAGTCAGTTCGACGAAGGCGACTTCCTTAAAGTGTGGCCACTTGCGAGCCGCTTCTTTGATAGATGGGACGGCTCGCATAAATAAGCTGTCAACGGCGAATGTCTTGTCAATATCTATTGACTGGCTTTTATCCATTGATAAAAGCCTGATATCCGTTAGCTTCCGATGTGCATCCCATGGGACCACCCAGTGTTTCAGTGGCCATAGACGTGGGTAGCAGCCTGACCCCATTATTCACCAAAACGTCCCGCTTTACTAGCGTTATGTTGGACCCAGTATCTAAAAGTGCATACGTTGTCACCTTTCCTGCAGGACTGTCAAGCTTGACAGGATTAACTCCTAGGAGCGCCGGAGGCCGACTACCTCGAGTTAAGGCACACAAGCCCTCCGCTTCCGAGGAGGTAGAAGCTTCGTTTCCGGGTTGTGATGTATGTAACAAACTATGATGTCGTCCCCTACAACCCGGCTGGCCGCATCAAACCAATGGCTTGCAATCCTTGGCCGTGCGGGAGTCTCCTAAACAGGAAAAGCATGCATTATGCTCCCTTATGCATTTCCATCTATCAGGAACTTTCATAGACGGAGCGCTGGCAACTGGAAATTGGGTGTGGCTGTGAATATAATGCGCAAGCGCTTGGACGACCATCTGCATCTGGCCTGATTTTGGTTAGGAATCTGGCAAAACCGTCCCGTCTAGGGGCTTGGTTGGTAGAAGTCGGTGTTACAGGTGGGCGTCTCACGTTCCCCTCTAGAGCCAGTCGCCCAAACCGACTCTCTGCAACACGGGAGCGCGTGTTCACAAGCTCCGTCAAGTTTGTGAACGTTGGATCCCGGCCGCTCACAGATATCTTATCTGCCACCTCAGCCCATTTGTGCTGCAGTGGCGAGGGAAGAGAACGCACAATTCTCTCTACAACAGCTGGTGAGTGCAAGTCTGAGACGTAACACATTTGCGTCAGCGCTATTTCACAACTGCCCATTTTTATAAGGAAGTCCGACAGGGACTTGGCTGCTCCAGTGGTCTGTCGTGCAAAACGAAACAGGCTTTCTAGTAGACAGCGGGCGATAATATGAGACTGACCAGAGAATTTACGCAGGATCTCCCGAGCCCTGGAGTAAGCTAATTCCGGCGGGAGCATCACACACTCTTTAATGGCCGCCTTCGCCTCGCCTTGACAGCAGTGGATCAGGTAAAGTAGCCTTTGACGGGCATCCTGCACCTTGCTCTCAATGTATAACTCAAATTGGCGGGTGAACCTCCAGTAATGACACGGATTACGACTTTGTTAGGTCCATAGTGGCTGGCACTGGAGTGACGGAAATGGCCGGTTTTGGCCCTGGGGATGGCCCTCTGATATCATCAGCATATCTTAGTGGTCTTTCATCTGTCTGACATTGTTTCACGTATCCCGCAAATAGTTTATTTGGGGACACTGGTTCACAGACTTCATCTTGTGAGTCTTCATCGGCCTCTAGCTCAATCTTAGCCAATTCAGTTTTGCTATGTGCCTCTAAGAGAACCCGCTGGAGCTCGACCTCCGGCTTAACCCGATACTCCTGGAGCTGAGCAATCCTTAAAGCTTTCTAAGCTACACTACTTTTACCACTAGGAGCACAAAGTGACTTACAAGAACCAGGGCGCGAAGCAAACTGCATTGCAATTGTTTCCTCTGCAGCTTCAATGGTTTCCGTGTCCTTGGATTCGGTTTCCTTCACCATTGTCTTTACTTCAAGCAAGACGACGTAAGGGTAACTGTAACGGTAGAACGGTATCTTTGAGTGACGCGTAATACCAAAACACCCGGGTAGGCAAAACGAAGTCGGAGCTGGGTTTCTATACGGTACTATTAGGGTAAGGGAAATTCACAATTTATACAAACCTCGACAATAGATACGCGTCCAAACCAACCAGTCCGCTTGGACTACAAAAGTACAGAGCAAGGGAGCAAACAGGCTCCCACGTGCGACAGTCACACGTGCAAAGTCAGATACAAATGGCCGGATGACCTGAAGGCCAAATGGTTGAAGTGGTAAGGACAAACAAACGTCAGTTCATATATACACACTAAACACAAAAGTGGGACGGATGTTACAAATGGTACAGAATAGACGTGGAGAATTTCGTTGTCAACACAACGTATGATACAGCTTGCTTGGCTCTGTCGAAAGCGGAAATGGCGGCGGGGGGCAACGTGACAGTTTCTTCTTTGGAGCCAAGTAAATCTGTCAGTGGCTTCAAAATATCTGCACTGTGGGGGATGAATCGCCGATAGTAGTTGTTGATACCTCTGAAACGACGAAGTTGAGTGAGACTGGTG
>NW_008752359.1:88846-89488 GCF_000715545.1 Opisthorchis viverrini
CACGGTGTGTTGTAAGGTAACAAGAATTAGCTGCTCCCGGACTGTTAACCACAGTCAAGACGTGTGATCGAGGAGTCGATCAAAATCCTACAACGATATTAGTGTGGCTTCATTTCTGGAAGTTTCAGCTGTTCGGGCGCACGTAGATTCCACCGAGGGACTGGACGTAACCGGTTCTTCTCAACGCGCCCACTGACAATAGTAAGCACCGATGATGAGCTCTTGCTGGAGTGGAATCTCAGTTAGGCATGAGTTGATAAGGAAAATCGCCCCAATGCACAAGGAATATTTTTGTTTTAAATGTTTATATGCGGTACCAGACCAAAAAACACTAGTCAATGATCAACATCCAAGAATTCGTTCTACATGAGCAGTGCAACAAGAGCAAACCAGGATATTAGGAGAACCAACTCCGAACAGTTGGTCACAACATTGCTCATCTTAGCTGGCGACCTTGAACTCTGCCAATATGTTGTTTGGAGGTGCTGAATTTCCATAATGTACTCCGTTTTAAAGGTGCACAATATATAATAGGCCTCTTTGTCTAGAGGACGCTTCAAAGCTGCCACGCAGTGCATGCGGATTAGCGGGACACCGACAATAGTAACTGTTAGGCTCAAGTTGAAAGTGAAATTTTTACGT
>NW_008752360.1:0-6498 GCF_000715545.1 Opisthorchis viverrini
AGCACACTGTTGGGAAGCTGTCTTCTACATGTACCCCCATTACGTTGCGCGAACAAATCATCTGGAAGAGGCTGAGGGTATTGATGGGTATCCTGCGCCGAGTTGACACCAGTGGAGGAATCTGCGCACAGCCGGATTGTCTCGTTAGGCTACTTCACCAACACGATAGGTGCGGCCCAAGCAGAGTAGTTGGTTGGTTGGAGAACAGCCGCCTTCTGAAGTCGGTCCTGTTCTTGGTCAACGATAGGCAAGGCTGTATACGGCACTGGACGTTTTGTCCTGACGAGTGGCTTGGCACCAGGGAGGAGGCACAGCCTGGCTTTTGCTTTTGTACACCGTCCAAGCTCGTCAGTGAATGCAAATGCATAACGTTGTAGAAGGTGCTTAAGTGAACGCTTTGGCAAATGAGTTTGTCCGGGTGCTACGTGTATGCCGTTGCAAATATAATTGATTGGTTTATCCAGCAGATTTAGCTTCTCGATCCAATCTAGCCCCATGAGATCAAGTTTGGGGCATGACGTCAGGTAGCAGGTGGCTTGTGCCGTCGAGTCCTTGAAGTTAATGAGGCAGTCCACTTCGCCAGTCAACTTCAGTTTGCCACCGGAAGCATTACGGGCCCAGTGATCAGTCGGCTTCACATATGGCTTACCGATTCGCTTCCACGTTCGTTCACTGAGCAGCGTGATATCGGAGCCAGTATCAAGTTGCAACCGAACTGGGATGTCGTTGATACGAACCGTCACGAACTTCCTTCGGCAAGCAAAATCAACTTTGAATGTTGCCGTCACCGAGTTGGACCGCGATTTGTGGGCTGCACGGTGGTGTGCGGGTGGCTGCAATCTTTGAGATCGACACAAATCTTCTTTGTGGCCGCGACGACTGCACCTGGAACATTTGTGACGCCTGAACCGGCAATAACGAGCAAAATGCCACTCACCGCAATGCCAGCAACTCGTGGGAGGCTTACCCTGTCTTCGATCGGGCTTCTTGTCGGATTTCCTGGGCACGCTGTAGTTGATTGCCTGTACACAGCTGCTTGAGGTCACAGGTGACTGACCGATCATAGCCGTGTCGTGCTTCAGGTTGATGAGGCGTTGGCATTCAGTGGTGAGGCTCTGCAACGTCATTTCGGCATCCTGTTCAATTCTGTTAAGAAGCCGGGTTCTGATGTCAGCATCCTGGGATGACTGGAGACCGGATACAAAAATGAGGCACTTAAACTGATTCTCCGTCATTGAGCTGAACTTGAAGCGCTCGCAGTCTCGATTGACAACACCGGCAAACGTGATGAAATCATCATCATCTTTCTTGACCAACTTTAGGCATCGGAAGCGGATATTGAACAGTGATGTTTGATCGCCGAATATCTGGGACAGTGTGCTGACCGTTTCATCGGGGTAGCGGGGCAGCTTGGAGGGAATGAAATTTGTGAACCGTTCATGCTCCGGTGTGCCGAGTTTTCGCAGCAATAGTCTGACTTTCCATCCATCATCAAATTTGGAAAAATCAGTATTGAACATGTCTTCGTACCGCTTGAACCAGGAGTCAAAAGTGTGACCAGAAAGAGGGTCGAATGTGAACTCCGTAATTGAGGCCGCGGCTGCATCAGTTGAGGAAACAGAAGACTCACCAGTAGTGACTGCTGCTGTCTGGATATGCAGTTTCTGAGTCAGTGATTCAATGAGCTTCAGTTGCGCTTCAAACTGCTTTTGTTGCTGCTGCAATAGTTCTCGGAGCTGATCAAATCCAACTGACATCGTGCGTTCCCGTTCGCCAATTGTAGTAACGGTATTTTCCCTCAGCCCAGTTCTCGGTCTGAGCCTCCCAAGCTAGCGTTCACGTCAAAACAACCACTAAAGGTGCACAAAACGAAGTAAAGAACCGTTGTACAGCGCTTCGTATGTATAGCGTAAGCGGTTATAACCTTCTGGAAGTTCTGACGCGTTCTGGATGCGCCATTGGCAACCGGCATTTGGCCAACACTGGGTCATGATTGGCTGTTGGGTCCAGATTGTTGACCAATCAGATCTTGTATTGATGCTGGACCGGCAAGCGTCTCGAATTCTGGGCCAATTTCGAGCGGGCCAGGCTTATCGGCCGTAGCAGCGCCTAAAGACATGCGGCATAGCGGGATCCGTGTGGATTCCTGCCTATAGGTACATTGGTTCCGGTCGCTACAGTTTCGAACGGGAAATTGGAACATATAACCAAGCCTTGGCGGTGAAGGCATGGTCAGTTTGTTCAGAAATTAGGTAGATACGCATTGAAGACGGTAGCTTTGATGAACGAGCGTCACTGACTGCGCCATTGGGCCATTTCTGCCAGTGTCATTAACGATTGTTGATTTGAGTTCCGGGATCCCCATCCAGGGAGATGGCAGTTGCCCACCCGACTAAGTTTACTGGTTAGTGTTTTCATACTTCTTTGCCAAGTGACACACTATCCATCTCTCGGTCGCTTCCACTCAGCAAAGGGCTAGGTGAAAAGAACTCTGCGAGGCAGATGGTTTTCTTGTATGCGGAGTACGGGTCCTAACTAGCGCAACCTACGAAGCGTGAGTAATTCCTCCACCGTGGGAGAGTTCCTTCTCCATAAGACCATCTGGCGTACCTCAGAATTACTAACTCGATGTTCTCACCAGACTTGACCAATGCTTCGGAGTCACCGATGATCAAACAATTACATCTTCCGTGTGTCCTCTGTGCATAGGGACCACGTCTCTGATCCATAAAGCAGTATGGATCGCACCACCGCACCCTTGACAGACACTTCACGTCGGTGCCATAGGAGTCGGAGGTTGGCGAAAGTTGACCTGGTCTTCTCGATCTCTCGGTTCCACTCAGCAAAGGGCTAGGTGAAAAGAACTCTGCGAGGCAGATGGTTTTCTTGTATGCGGAGTACGGGTCCTAACTAGCGCAACCTACGAAGCGTGAGTAATTCCTCCACCGTGGGAGAGTTCCTTCTCCGTAAGACCATCTGGCGTACCTCAGAATTACTAACTCGGTGTTCTCACCAGACTTGACCAATGCTTCGGAGTCACCGATGATCAAACAATGACATCTTCCGTGTGTCCTCTGTGCATAGGGACCACGTCTCTGATCCATAAAGCAGTATGGATCGCACCACCGCACCCTTGACAGACACTTCACGTCGGTGCCATAGGAGTCGGAGGTTGGCGAAAGTTGACCTGGTCTTCTCGATTCGAGAAATGATGTCATCTTCGGTCTGTCCACTTGTACAACTGTCTAGGTAAACAAATTTACCAACCACGTTGATTGGCTCAGTTGCAGGCATGAGGTGTGGGTTTGATTCCACTTAGTCTAGTAGCATCGCTTTACATTTTGCAGGTGTGAAACGTATGTCAAACCGTGCGGTAGAATTGTTTAGTTTATTTAAAATCGTTTGCGTTTTTGAAGGATCTGAACCAAGGAGTGCAATATCGTCTGTATACTCAGTGTCTACGAGGGAACGTCGTGGGAGCATTTCGACTCCCGAGTTTTTAGAGACAGGCAGAGAAATTTCAAACAGCATATCAATGATAAATTTGAAGAGGAAAAGGGAAAGTGGACAGCCTTGTCTTGCACCACTGGACGAGGTGGACTCAAGTGAGAGCTTTCCGTATACTCGTACTCGAGTTCGCATTGTCCTCATAAGGGAGAGAAATTCGGAAGAGACACCGTTGATCGTCAGACACTGCCAAAGTTGCTGACGGTCGACAGAATCAAAAGCATCTTTCAAATCCAGAAAACGACCAACGTTGGACGTCCGAAGGGATTGTGCTGTTCACGAATTTGTCTCAAGGTAAAGATATGGTCGATGCATCCTCGACCAGGGCGAAACCCAGCTTAATTCTCACGAATCTGTCTCTCTCGGTAATCCATCTAACTGCGCAAAATATTGCCAGAAATCATCCTCGATGCGACGGATACCCGGTTGATAACACGATGGTTTCCACATGACATTCTTGCTCCCTTTTTGAAAACTGATTTCGGTGAAGTAGCTCCATTTGGCTGGTGTTTTGTTTTCGTTCCAAATCTGCAGTATGGTTGTCAGGCTGTTCACCAGGGCCTTGCCACCCCCACATGAAACAAACTGCTGTACAAGGCTTCTGTGGTATATCATCTAGTGCTATGTCCACATATGGATTCCACACACTACTGAGGATGTTAAGCATGTGATATTTTTGTACACATTTCGTGGGTTCCGAATGGCGGCCGCACATTGGGCGTCTTCAAGATCTTGATTGAAGAGGCGGTCAGTATCGTTGAACATCTTCGGTCGTTTGTACTCCCAACTCGTGCCATCTTTTCAATCAACTGTTTCGGTGAAAAAATCTCATGTATCCCGGGGGCTCACGAGGGCATAGGTGCTGCCAAGTTATCTGGATTCAGACATGAAAAATCTAAAACCCAGGGTCAGATCCGAACTACGGACATCGCGATCGGTACCTTCGGGCCCCAAACACTGATCTATGTAGACCTAGTGCTTGTACAGTGGACTCGCTTCACAGCGATGTGAGATCATTAACCAGAAGTGAAAACCGAAGTACACTCGCTAACCTATCCGCTTCATTGCTGTCCTGTTGCTCCCGGTAGAGAAACTCTCATGATTCAGAGGCCAATGCCACAGGCTCTGCAGGTGTCGTTATCGTGCGGCGTCTTTCAGCGGGGCTCCCGCTTGAATCAATGCGCGGTGGCAGTTGTCTCTGTGGTTTCGTTTGGCAACACATGTGAAAGAATCTCGCAAACAATAAGCTAATAGTTGGTAGTGTTGACTAAAACAAAGCATTGATAATTGGATAACAGAAACTCGCGTACATCTTCGATAGAATGCTTAGTTGTTTGGCTGGATGACGGCTTCTCAAATCCGTATCACTATTGGCGGAGGCTGTTAGCCGATAGAGCGCCAGTCTCACCTTAGACTGTGTAGCCTGGTAAACCCACGCGTCACTCAACACTAAGTAACGTCATCTGTTGTAAGTAGTAGAATTGGTAGTAATATCACTCGTCTGTGAAGCCCTCCGCGTGCTCTGGCACAATTATTCTGACTCGAGTTCCGCAGTTATTAGAGCTCATCAGCAGTGCACATGTTTGATCGTGCCGGAGTTTTGAGCCTGGAAATCTGACATGTGAAGTGAGCGTATTACCAACACTTCATCGGCACAAGCTGTTGCTGAGAACCCTAATGATAGCGAGACTCGACTGCAATGCGTCCCCTATGGGGTGTGGACTCACCAGAATAATTGCACTGGGGCAGATTGAGCTAGATTGATTGCTCACTGGTCAGAACGTGACCGGAAGGTCCATGGTTCGAACCCGACCTCTGCCTCTCGACTTCTCCTATCTAGGCCGGGGCACCCTGGCAGTATTCCATCCCTCATGCTTCCTTAGGTGGCATGGCAATTAGGCACCAAATGGGTGCTACAGCTAAACGAAAGATTGGCATGAATATGGAATAATTTCATGTTTCCTCTTTCTACAACTACTTGGTGAAGATGCGTTCCGTTTGCTGAGTCAATATTTTTCAGACATCTTTAGTCTTTTCCGCTTGGATGGGCAAGAAAATTATCAAAACTCTGTTCTTTTCACTTGAGAAATCGACGGTGGCAAAGCTCAGTCCAAATTTCGTCTGTGCGGGTGTGTCGGAAGTATGCAACCTGGTTCTAGTTACTTGTTCTTAGTATTCGGGCTGCTGGTTTGAAATTCGTTTAGAACAACTTTGCTCGGAATCCTGAGTAGGTTGACTTGACGGATCAAGTGGGTTTGAATCTGAGGAACGGAACGCCACTCAGGCTCATGTTAGCTATCATCTGTACTTCAGGTACAGATGATTGTAAGCGGAGAGGATCTACACTGGAAGGATTAACATGGGCGGATACAGATAGAAAAAGTTCGGGGTCTCTATGAGATAGTTGGCGTCTCGGTAATTCTGATAACTTGATGCGTAGAAATAATGGGTATCCGTAACATCTTCCATGGTCATCATTACGTTTAGGTTAAAATTACTAAGTTACTTTCAGACCGCCTCAAATTACTGAAAGTGTATGTGACCGTCTTGATAGGCATCGGGAATACAAGATGCACAGTATCTGCCGTTTTGTAGAAAAAGTTTGATGGAGATTTGTTCGGGAATTCTAGTACCTCCTACATTCGTTGTATCGCAGGGTTATGAATTCTGCTAAGGTTTCTCATTTTCCCCGCTTTTCAGATACCGGCCCATCCAGTGA
Source organism: Opisthorchis viverrini (assembly GCF_000715545.1). NCBI lineage: Eukaryota > Metazoa > Platyhelminthes > Trematoda > Opisthorchiida > Opisthorchiidae > Opisthorchis > Opisthorchis viverrini. The sequence goes on from NW_008752360.1 coordinate 6,227, forward strand.
GATGTATTCGAGATCAGGGTGATGGAACATACTATAGAGCACTTTTTCTTACGGTTTTCGGTCATTCAACAATGTGGCTGGTGGGCGATGGCTTCTTTGAATCTTACCCAAATCATAGCTCGTGTGGGTTGGTGTCGGCGAATCCGTAACGAGGCAGTTAGAGAGCGTTTTCGGTTGTGTAACGGGTACTTCCATTGAAGAATGTGTCCAGCACCAGAAGCTGCGTTGGTTGGGACATGTGTTACGTATGCCGAACCATCGTTTGCCGAAGA
>NW_008752360.1:6647-10719 GCF_000715545.1 Opisthorchis viverrini
TGGAGACACTACAAGATATGGCTGCCAACCGATGTCAGTGGCGTTCTTGTTGTCAGTTTCTATCCAGATTGCCTGAGTGAATGTCTGGAGGTGTAGGCACCTCGGAATGATTGTGTTAAGCTAGCACTAAGTCCCTTCCCCGTCCACCTTTATTCTTTTCTTTACAATAAGGCTTTCAAATAAGTCATGGTTGTACGGCAGTGAAGCATCGGTGTTGAACGCTGATGTCATGCTGTCGATGATGATGACCCAAATCATGTTGCAGTGTGAGTCCTGCAACTGCCACATATGTGACGCCAGAATGGTTGTTGCTTAGTTGTTCCTAGGGTGATACTGCTGGTTAAAAGTTTGTCTAGAAAGCAATCCTGTATTCCCTAAGGCCCTTGCCGGTCCCTTCAGTAAGATTGATGGTTAAGTTGCGAACAGTTTTCTTCGTACATCCAGCCAGTTCTGGGGTTTGGATTAGGTCCGGTCTCCTTCAGGACTCTCTGGGGAGGCTGACGAGAGCCTGTTTGAGGTCAACTTCTTCTGGCAGCACAGTTCTTTCCACACGCGTCTAACTGTTGCACGGCACCCCGGCCCATAGTTCATTAGTCTTTTTTGGTAGTACTGCACTTTTTGTGGTGGTCTGTAGTGTGACGAAAATAATTCTCGGACTGAAGCGGCCTTTGCCAACTTCCGATGTCAATGACACTAACATCAATAGAAGACGCTTTGTCACACGATAGCCAGTTTTACTGGACAGCAACACAGTCACTAAGAGTAGATGGTTAGCGAACTTGCCGAACTCGACAACGCCCAGACCGTTGCCCGAGTTTGATGACAGTGTCAGATTAGAACTTCTGGGATTCGTCGTTCGCCTTTTTCGATTAGCAACCCATGTAACAAACAAGCTAGTTCGCAGGATGCGCGGGTTGGCCCATGTTCATCGCCTATCGGAGATCCATTTACCTCACGTTTTTCCCTAGCCACATAATGAGTGGAAACGCACCATAATTGGTCTGACATCGGTTTAGAAACGAAACACGAAAGCATTGACTGGGTGATATAATTGCTTTGCTTACTTTCAGCCTCTTTGTTTAAGTCTTCGGTTGGTGGATGTGGGCACCTGCGGACAACTCGGCTGTATTGCACCCGCCTCAGGGCTAGCACCCCCCATACGTAATTGCTTTCTCACCAAACCCGATGAAAAGCAGCTCCACAATCCCACCTTGACACTGTACCAACAATAATTATGTGAAATTCCAGTCAGTCACCGCCATCAGTGAATGGATACCCTTGCTATTCACCCCACTGCCGATGGGTACAAATTTGACAGCACCAAGCGTTGTGTCGTGGTGCGTATTTTATGGCTGAATGATCAGAGCAGTCAACGCAGCACCCGTACTCAGACCATAGACAATCGGTCCTGCTCAACTCCCCCAAAATCTATTGCAAACACGGTGATTTAGGAGTAAATACCAAACCCCATACCAAACACCAAACCTGCTGACATAACTTCTGTTCTACCAAACCCAACTCGTCACCAAACCTGCTGACATAACTTCTGTTCTATTTCAGGTGAGGGACACTTGCTATGGCACGCAATGTGGCAGCGGTTAATCGCATTATTGCTCTGTTAACCGGTGACAAATCCTTCAACCGACACTTCCGAACTATCCAGGCGGTTTCCGTCACCGACGATTGTCTAAGATGCCGATTTCAAGTAACGCAAGCGGAAGCCAATTCTTTCGGAACCCTCCATGGTGGTTTTATCTCAGGTGCGGTTGATTTTATTTCTTCCGTTGATCTGGTTGCTTATGGCCATCATAAGCACGTCACGGTGAACCTGGCGATAGAGTAGGAAGTCTTATTGTACTGAAAAATGGTCTACTTCATTCCCATAGATGCCACAAACCCGCCATCCTAAACTCGTGGATCAAAGTGGATTCTCAAGTTCTGAACATAGGTAAAAGACTAGCCTTCTGTGACGTGAAGTTCGTGGATGAGGAGTCGGGGAAACTTCTAGCCTGTGGATCACATACGAAATTCCTACTGGAATAGTTATCCTTGTACTATTCAGAATTTTCTGGGCGTTTATTGATCGCCGTCGATCTGAAGCTGCTGATTCCCCATTTCTCGGTGCGCCGTCCAGTGAACTCATGCCTTTCTTGCCACACTAGATATCATCTATCTCCATCACCCTTTTTTATGTACATTTTATGCATTAGATACCACTCAGATTCATCTTAGTTTTATCCTGGCGATTCTTGATACTCAGATACAGAATAAGTTCTGCCATTTCAACAACCGCTTAGTATTACGGGACTAAACAACTGTGGATAAGCGTTCTTTCGAATCACTATACCACTGGATCTCCCAGTTAAGAAAACCAAGGTCGAAGCAAGCCTATGAAATCTGCCCGCGCACTGATAAAGGCCGTATACGGTGGCGGGCCCGAATTTCACGTCATTCTGAAGCGTCAGTCATTGATGGCTTCCTAAGTGTATCAGTTCTATAAATGTGAATTTGGACAGCTTATTGTGCATATAGTACACACCCGCAACAGTTCCTTTGAGTCCATAATTATTCGATTATTATTATTCGGTCCACCACCAGCCTCAACCTTCTTAAAGCCCATCATGCAAGCCCAGTCCCAAACCTGTGTTCGAATTTCACACCAAATTGACGAAATACACTCAAGCGAAAGATTCAGTTGGGTCTTTCGTTAACGCCCATGTAAATGAATGCACCTCATCAATCCAATATACGCTTTGCTACAGAAGGCAACGATGATAGCTCGGGTCACATAGTAAACGGTAGACCAGCGGTTACCTGACTGCCTACCAATGAACTGGAGTCCGGTAAAGCAAGCTCCAAGAGCAAGCTGACACCGACCAGTCAAAACAGATAATAGGCGAAATTCATGCCTGACTGACAGCGGGTATGTAAACCCATATAAACACTCACTGACGACCTCTCCCCAATGAGTGATGAAACGCTTGTAACCAAACAGACCAGCTCTTCGAACTGATAAACGACCTATCCAAGGATTTTTAGATGTGCCGATGTCACCTAGGTGCTGCTGTAGTGCCTACTCTGAGCAAGAAAAAACCACTAAGGCGAAAATGAAAATACTCGCCCTCGATAATAGAGGTTTGAATGGGGTTCCAAACGGGTCTCTGCTGCAAAACTGACAGTAGAAATGTGCACAAAAATTTAAAGCGATCTCTTCACATTAAAGGCAACTATCTGGAATCGACTTCCAACCTGGATCTACGTATTTCGTGTGCATTATGTATACTCTGAATGCTCTGACTCCAAGAAGAGCGAAACTGGTCATGGGCTGTTAGAGTTTTCAGCAACAGGCTGTTAGAGGTTTCAACAACCTTATAAGTAGTGCGTCCCGTCTGACATTCCATGACGAATGTTTTTGTGCACAGGGTTCGACTATCATAAACGATACCCCTGATTGCACTCAACAGAATTGTTGGAGGTTCTGCGTGGGTGCGCTCTTCCTGCTTACCGGATTTTCGCCAAAGTGGATTCAATTGTGTTGGAGTTGATTACGGGGGTAGTGCTATACAAAAATTACTTCCCGTAATTCAAGCCGACGGCTCATTACTGTCTTGCTGTCTGTAGGTTAATTAATCGCCGGGAAATAAGTTTCGAAGAAAACCAGACGCCTTGGCCAAATGGTAGGCTAAAATACTGCAGCAAATGAACCAAGACACTGAGAGTTCACAATATCAAGTTCGCATCTTCAGTACGCACATACCTATGTATATGATTATACCGTTGATAAAAAGGCATGTTGTGTGAGTTGTAGCCCGACCTGCCGACCTAGGTTGGGATAACAGCAGATAGAATACGTTGAGGGACGTACAAGAACAAAGGTACAACGTCCATTCGTAATTTATCCTGCGCAGCGAAATCCGGTTATTATTGAATAACGAAGTAGTTTCTTTCATTTCTTCACAGAGCACCCGCTAATTATCGACCTGTGGATTCTTGAGGCTGGGAGTCACTTATTCGGCATGAGTATTATGGATTAAGGTATTCCCTGCAGCGAATATCTCACCCGCCGCCTTCC